>NW_007578285.1:9558-182248 GCF_000690725.1 Stegastes partitus
TACTTCCTTGTGAAAATTAAGTGTGCTGTTGTTCTGTCCTGATGAAGGATTAAATCATTTTCTAACTGTTACTTCTCTCTTCTTTCTGACTTCTTTTCTGGAACCTGTTTTTTGGTTTACTGTTGTTCACTAGAGGCTGCTGTCAAAAATTGGTGTCACTCAAGAGACCTCATCTGATGATAAAATGCATATAAAAGTGAAGAAATATGGCACATGCATAAATTTGCCTGGAGCGGCCAGTCTTAAAAAACTGAGTGACTGCAAGAAAAAGACGAGTGAGGGAGGCCTCTAAGACACCACCAACACCTCTAAAGAAGTTACAAGCTAGTTTTAAACTCCATGCTTCACAGTGGGGATGGTGTGTTTGTGATAATGTTCAGTGTTTGGTTTCTGCTAAATATAGCATCTCGTCTGATGGCCAGAAAGCTCAATTTTGCAACACACTATAGTTTTTTCATACATAGCATAAAGGCAAAAACGATGCAGTGTTATCTTCATCTTAGATGTCAAAAGGGTTTTGTGGCTCCTGGTGTTTTCTTTTCCATGGAAAACTCGTCCAAATGGCTCTTTGAGTGTTTAAGGTTGCCAACCTTTGGTCTCGTCTGATGGCCAAAGAGCTCACTTTTGGTCTCAGACCAAAGATTCTTCCTTTAGGTGACTTCAGAGTCTGGTGAAGTATTCTGGTGAAGTCAAGATTTAAAATGCTAGTTGAGGTGGAACCCCACTGGAATTCGGGCTCGAGGCCAGCGGCAGCAGGACCGCTCAGGAGGCAGGTCCCCACTAAAGGCAGGACTAAGAGCTGGTGAGGGCGGAGCTCCTCTGGAGGCCAGACTAAGAGCCAGCAAGGGCGGAGGCTCTGGAGCAAGGGAGGCCACTGCAGGCAGAGGCTCTGGTGCAACCTCATTGCCAGGGGAATCAATTTCTGTCTCAAAAGACTAAAGAAGCATCTTCCAGTTGACCTTAGAGTCTGCCACGTGTCTTCTGGTGAACTCAGGGCCTGGTGAGTTCAGCCTCTCTAAGTTCTTTATTCTGAGCCCTCTTCCATTCACCATACAAACTAAGTAAAGAGTCCAGATAATCATATGAGTCGTCATCTTCAAAGAAAGAGGTGGTGGCCAGGTGGTCCTGGGGGAGAAACCAATGACAGGGGAGGAATGAGGTCCTGAGCAGAGGACAGTTGGTGGAGTCGTGCAGACAAGGCAGCCACCTGGCTGGTGAGATGGCTAATTTGATTGAGTATGGATTGGTTATTATCCAACAGGTCTTTAGGGTCTGATCGATCAGTGAGGTTGAGCAGCACCTCCTGGCTAGCTAAAGCCTTTTGGATTTGTGGAGGGGGCTGGCATTGAGTCAGAGCTGAGTTCTGTGTCCGCTGGGTTCTTTTTGGGCCAGACCAAACTGTTGTGGTGTGTCGGAGAACCGAGGTGCAGACACAGGACTACAGGACAGGCAGGGACTGGTTCAGACAGCTAATGTGTCGCTGATGCAGGGCGGTCAGGTGGCAGTGGCTTAGGGAAGGCAGGCAGGAGTCAGGCCAGGGACCAGCAGGGAAACAGGGTTGCATAGTCTATGGTCTGGCAGTGAGTGGTGGAACCAACAGGGCCTTTAGCCTTGTATATACATTAAAAATCCACTTTCTGCTTGTTTGCGTTGCTTCGGAGTGCACATGGTTAGAGAATGAAAACACTACGTGTGTGCCGCCGGAGCTAATTGTCCGTGTGCTAAGTATGAGACTTCCAGTCTATCATGTGATACATTTTCATTTCCATAAAATATGAATGTCTCTGGTACGTCTCTTGTACTGTTTCTCCCATGTCTCTTTGATTGTTTTATTACATATTAGTTATAGTGGTTTTACACTTGGTCTCTTGTAGATTTTTATTTTACGTGTGTTGCGCCATAGGTTTGCTGTAACACGTTTTTACTGTCTAGTTTTAGTTAAATGTAAATAAATTGGGAAACAAAGAACCCCACGAAAAGGTTTGTGTGTGATTTTCCCCGATTTCATAAGCCTTGTTGACTTTCAACACAAAGACAATTTCGAACCAAACTGTAACTTTGCACATATAATGAGAATCTATATACACACAAGTTTTTGTGGTTCTACACATGAGTACACATGATCATTTTGGCATGTCAAAATAACAATAAAACTGGAACCATGGCTTACAATACTTGATACACATCAAATTTTACGAAGGGCAGAATCCTCAAAGGTTGGTAAAATGTCAACTAAAGACAGGAAATCAGTCCTGGATACATCCACACTGATTTACACAGAGGAACTTTCTAAAGTCTCGATATCACCCTTTGAAGATTTTGAACCAATGATTAAACAATTTGAATCTGCTGGAAATAATTGTATCTGTGTTCTCATGGAGTTATACTCCTGGAGGTATTGGAACCCTAAATGGCTTCCCAGGTTAGGCATTTGTCTGAGGGCGAAATTACAAAAAATCCTTATTTGGAGGTCCCAAATAATAAATAAGTAAACTCTGAACAAAATCTGAGCCGGTGTAGCAACACCACTATCTGAAACCATACGAACTGACCCCACAAACTTTTATGGTATACAATACAAGCTTCTCTCATAGACCCTCCTTGTGAGTGGACTTTTGTTTATTTCTTTTTTAAAGAAATTCTGTTTTCTTTGCATCCCTAGTTAACTAAAATGGTGTAAACTGTGACGACCCGAGTCTCAGAATCTAAGCGGGTGGACCCAAACGAAAAAGGGAGACGGGAGAAAATGTTAAGGAAAAGATTTATTTGACAAGGGAGGGGGAAGTGAGGGTGTCCCGGTGGAGGAATCCAGTGGGGGTGTCGCGGTGGAGATCCCAGGTGGTAGGTGGGGGTGCTGTGCTCCAGGAACGGTGCTGGTGTGAATCCGTATCCCGTGAAGATCTTCCCTGTGCAGGTGCTCAACCGGAGATCCGTCGGGTGAAGGTGCTCCCGTGAAGTGTGCTCGAGGGAGGATCGGCGGCAGGCGTGTGGGGAGAAGCACTGGAGCTGGAGCCGAGACGAGACGCTGGAAATGCAGAAGAAAAAACCATGAACTAGAGACACTCTAAAACAGTAGACTTAGCTAGAAGTTACTCGAGAGGTTGCTGCTAAGCGGCTTGATTGTACCACGGTGAGGAATCACAATCATCTGGCGCTGAAGGTCTGTGAGCTGCCCGTATTTATACGGCTGGCTGCTGATGAGAAGATGTGCCGCAGCTGTCAGCGCTTGATTGTCTCATTCCGGTCGGCTCCGCCCAGCCTGCAGGGAGAACAGGAAAAACACACCCACCACACACCAAGGCACAGAAAACAAGCAAAACACAACATACATGCAATCCTAACAGTAAACTGTTGAAACCAATCTAATATTCAAGTATGTTGTAGTTTCTGACTGTACTACATTTCAGCTTTGTGTAAATATGAACTCATACAGTAAACCAGGTTGTTGCCAAATGAATTTTTATTAGTGTTGCAGTTGAAGGGAAGAAAACATTTGTTTTACAATTTGGAAATGTAATTCCCCCTGAATAAAGTTTCACAAAATGTAACCATCTGTCACCTGTCTCATTATTTGTTCTGTTTGTGCAGACCTCTCATCTGTTTAAGGCTTGTCAGGACCTGTAGTAGGTGATGTCACAAGGTCTTTATTCTGAGAACACTGTGGGAAGATTGGGCAGGACACTGGTCCAGAAATGCACATAACGCAGCCTCATCTTCTGTCTCACATAGTTTTTGTTCATTTCATGATGGATCTCCAGATACTGGTGTCCAGTGGTGGTGAATTTGGGCCATGTGGCGGGCACCTTCAGGTCTCCTTTGTTGGGATCTCTGTTGACATAACCAGAGAAAATGAAAACCAAAATGGTGCAGTTATAGTTTTCTATTTCAGTGATTTCAGGTTTGTTTTTGTCATGCTCCTGTGTTTTGTGTCTGCAGAATCATACCCAGTTTTGGCAAAGTTGGTCCAGTAGGCAATCATGTAGCCAGAGAGGTCACGATAGCGAGGCCAGTACCCCAGTGGTGAGCTGAAAGGCTTTCCAAACACGTACTGCAGGTCGTCAGCGTGGTCAGCTCCCACCCAGCTGGGGTAGGGCCTGCCGATGCCACCCAGGCGGTTGGGCTCAGAGAAGAGGTAGGAGTAGGTGCGTCCAGTTCTTTGGAGAAATGGGGAAACAACTGGTATGTTACTATAACTACATCAATGACTGGCATAAATAAAATAAAACTAAGACCTTATTGAATCATTAAAAATCCCAAATCAGAGCCTATTCAGGTTGGAGCCTGTTAAACATGAGGTATTTTATGTCTTGCACCTAATAGTGCTTGACCATTGAACGCCCCAAAATACAAAAGTCACCATTTTTTTCTAGCTAAGCAGACCAAAATAATAATGATTAGTCTGCATGTGCTTTCTTTCTATGTACAGACATTTCTATGAGCAGAGCTTTCTCAGATGGGGACACATTTTAAATATTAACACCACAGTTGATCAGGCAGAGATTGACTAGGCCGGTGAATAAGAAAAAGTAAGACTTCCAGCCACAATGGCTAATGCAGTAGCTGTCTGTGCTGAACAAAAGGGCAACAAAACAGTGTATTGATCATCATACACCCGTATCAGTGGGACCACGTGAAATCTTTGCTTGCACACTCTCAAAGAACGGCCACATTTGCAACTATTTTGGCCGCATTTGTTCTCTCAATTATTCCCAAGAAAGCTTAGAGCCTCTGTCAATAGCTTCCCTATACTACAGTGGCTACCGTGTGGTTAAAAAAAGTTTTTCCCAGCAGATAAACTGACAGCAACATCTGCAACAAGATCTTATTCTTACGTGGCGTTGGAAGCATGAAGGTAAAGTGCAGCCTGTGTAGGAACCAGGAAAATGTAGTCTGTTCCAATCTCCACAACGGTTTTCTTGATGGTCTCCTTGTTGGGATTCGCTCCCCAGGTTGAGGTGTATGTGGAGTAGGCGTTTTCCAAACCAGCTGTGCCCTTCTCCTTAGTGTAGGAAGCCAAGAGTCTCTTCACATCCCCTCTGCATCCAAGGAGAGATGGTTTCAAGCTGAGGTCTTATAAAACACCTTCCTGCTGCTCAAACTGCTCATGGCTTAACAATCCTAACCACAGTTTGGTGTGATGCTCTGATTACATCTGTTTGTGATGATGTCATTGTTTAACACTGATCAAATGGTGTGAACTCACATCGGGGTGTTCACCAGGTGAGAGTTGATTGATGGAACATCCAAAGCAGTGAAGACATGCCCGTCCATGTCATTGACTCCAGCAATGTAGTCAATGTCGGCCGCATTGTGGAAGAGGTTGTAAGGCTCATCCGGCAAAAAGTCCCCATCGACCACGGGAGACAGGAGCAGGTTGGTTACAATGGGGTCTGACAAATACAATCAGAAAATTTACTATATATGGAACTAACTACGGGTTTATGCAACAGGCATTGTCACTTTGGCATTTTGCTGAATCTGAAGTTGTTGACATGACATTGAATGAATGTGCCATGATTAATGGATGTAACACACTGTCAGTATCACTTATGACTTAGCTGCTAACCAGGTCATAAAAGCTTACTTCCCTGTAAATGCTCAGGTAGAAAGAGTCAATACAATGTCTAAAATGAGAACGTGGTGTGGAGAGCAATCCTTACGATCAGGAGAGCTGGATACATCGAGGGAACCTGCCAGTGTTAGTTGCGCGGGATCAGTCATCTTCAAACAGGCAACCATATTTTCATCAGTGGGGCATTTGACCTTCAATGCAATCTGGGGAGAGAGTTCAATTCATCTTTAATTATTATTTCTGGTAATTATTCCAAAAAACAGTATGTTAACTTGTCAGGGAAGCTGCAATGTACCTCCTCAGCGAACCTGCGGGGGTTTTTGTTGATACCCCAAGGGCAAAGGGCAACTCCACTCTGGGAGATGGCTCTCTTGAACAGTCCTTTGTTGTGGGGAGTAAGAGTCTATGGACAGACAGAGACAGATTTTTAAATATGTTCTTACATTTCTGCTAAAAAGTTTCCACACTTCTTGGAAGTTTTCTCTTTTTATATTTTTTTCAGTGGTTAATCATGTTCAGTATAATTTTGATTTTTGGAAAAGAGTTTACAAAAAACAGCCCATATTTCAAAGTGAAAACAGATTTTATACAAAGAAAGGTAAATAAATTAAAAATGTTAAATGGAAATTGAGCAATTGCATTGACCCTGTGTTTAGTAGATGCAACTTTGGCCACAAGTACAGCATTGAGCCTGTGTGGATAGATCTCAAACAGCCTTGCACACTGCACACTGCAGTTTTACCCCATTCATCTTTGCGAAACTGTCAGGTTGCATGGGGATCATCAGTGAACAACCTTTTTCAAGTCCAGCTACAAATTGTCTACAGGCTTGAGGTCTGGGCTGTGACTCAGCCACTCCAGAACATTCATCTTGTTGTCTCTACACCATTTCTGTGTAGCTTTGGCAGTAAACTTCAAGTCATGGTCGTTGAAAACAAATCATCTTCCAGGTTGCAGTCCTCTTACCGTCTGCATAAGGGTTTCCTTCAGAATTTCCCTGTACTTTCCTGCATTCATGTTAGTACTCTATCTTTACAAGCATTCCAGGGCCTGCTGCCAAGAAGCATCCCCACATCATGATGCTGCCACCACCATGCTTCATATAATGATGCTGCCAGTCACCACCATGCTTCACAGTGGGGATAGTTTGTTCAAGATGATGTGCAATATTTGGTGTCCACCAAACATAGTCTAGTCTGATGGCCAAAAAGTTCAGTTCTGGTCTCATTAGACCAAACAATCTTCTTCCAGGTGACTTCAACGTTGACAGCATTGACAAAAAGTAATTCACCATGATTTGATGTTGAAAAGCAATAAAAAGAGAAAAAAAACTCCCAAGGGGGTTGATTATGTTTTATAGGCACTGTATATCTACCATCTATGTAACCTTTCACATAATAAGGTGGATGCCTAGAAAAAAGGTCCTCACCTGGAAGCTAACACTAGCTCCACCTGCAGACTCTCCAAAGATGGTGATGTTGTCAGGGTCTCCTCCAAATGAACGGATGTTTCTGTGCACCCAGGCGATGGCAGCCTGCTGGTCCCACAGACCATAATTTCCTGAGAAGGATCAAACATAATTCACTTCATGGAAATAATTCATATTATCATGCAATACTTTTTAACATCTACCAGGCACCTACCAGGCATACTGGAGTCTCCAGTGCTCAGGAAGCCCAGAGTTCCCACACGGTACCCCAGCGTCACCACAATAACATCACCTCTGTCTGCGATCTCCTGTCCGCTGTACAGATAGTTATCAAGGAAATTAGCACCCATTGAGCCTCCAGCCAGGAAGCCTCCTCCGTAGATCCAGACCATGACGGGCAGATCAGTGGACACTAGAGGACAAAGAGACAGCTGTAGTGTTGTTGTAATTTAGATGACAATCTGTGGGCTTCTGTCAGTCTTTACCTGAGCGGCCGTGAGGAACCCAGATGTTAAGATAAAGACAATCCTCACTGCCTCTGGTGTCAGACATGAGAAGGTTCACCTGAAGGCACCTCTGTCTGTACTCAGTGGTCTTCATAATACCTGACCAGAGAAACCAACGATAAAATAGCAGTTTCAAAATACACCAGCATAAACTATAACGTTGTCCAGTTTAGGTCTTTAGCTGTTGCCTAAATACCACCACATTTTGGAGATAAAAAGCTTCCCAACTTATTACATTAAAGTTAAAGGCAAATGGGCTGAATAGGCAGGTGGGAGCTACAGTTGTGATTGTTAAAGGTGCAACAGTCTTGCAGGCAAGATGTTCACTGGTTCCACCCACCATCCCAGCCAGGGTGACGCTTTGGTTTCTCAAACCTTCCAGGGATATCAGCAAAGGGAATCCCCCTGAAGACATCCATGTGACGGCGGAAGCCAAGACGAATGTTTTCACCCTGCACCATGCCTCCCTCTGTGTACACCACTCCGAGCTGCAGAAAGTAAGTACAACAAAGGCAAGAGATGGACTTGAAATGTTAAAAACAAACTTATGTACTGAAGTATTTTTCTTGCTGCAATGAGGTTTGAATTGTCAAATTTAAGTTTGCACACAATCACTCATTTAAACGATGCTTTATTATAGATGAAAAGATGCAAAAATAAATAAATAAATCATTTGCTTCAACACAACACTGTATTTGTCAATGAGTAAAAAAAAATAATAAAAAAGTCACAATTTATTATAACAGCTTAATTGGGGTCCAAAACTTGTGGGATATTTTTTACATGCCAAATATTATTTTTTACAGCTTTGGAAATAAAGTTTGGAGCCATGTGGCCTCTGTTTTCTGCCTTTTGCTTGGTAATTCTACATTGTTTTCTTAAGGTTGACACTGACAGTTGTTTTGCCAATTCCAAGATGGTCGTTGACATTCTTTTGCTGTATTTCCCTTCTTTAAGCACCAAGATGCCCGTCTTCCAATCATCTTGCAAATCTTTTCTTTTAGGCATTGCTGAGTGATAATTTGCCTTAGATTATCTGTTGGTTATATACATGCAGCTTATGCACAAAATATTGGTGACCCCTAAAACTGTTTTTCCAGAGGTGTAGATATTTACCAGCTTCTGAAATACATATTTTGTGTGGTACTTACAGAGGCCGCAGAGACCGTCTCCAGAAACACAGCAACAGCAACCACAATCCCCAGAGTCGCCATCATGACCGAACTGTGATAACCGGGGTCTTTGTCGACCTTCCTTTTATAAACGAGACCCCTCCCCTAAACAGCATCTGACCAGTCTGCACTGTGTGTCCTACTTCTTCACTGTTGCATCACACATAATATTTCACCACCTTGTGTCCCACTCCCCTTTCGTCAGCGCTTATCTCGGGGTGTGTGAACCACTGGTGGAACTAAAATCACATAAGTGGTGATCAAAGAAAGATTAAGGCCAAGTTTTGTCCCCATTTTGTCCTTCAGGTTTTCATAAGTGGCAACAGTAGATTGTATTAGTTGTGAGGCAAATTTAGCCAAAAATGTCATCTCAAGTGAAATGTTCATGCAAATTGGAGAGAAACGGTGTAAACCAAAGATTAAATAGTGTTATTAAATACAAAAAGAGAAACTTCTGGACTTCTTCTGAACTTTTAATTGGCTTTAAGATAGTCTTGTGATATTTATTGAGTGAATTAAAAAAAGGACACTTTTGGAAATTCCTGTGTAAAAAAAGGTCAGAAATAACACGTCACACATATGCATAGGTCCTCATAGAACAGGTCAAAGAAACCAATGTTCCAAAATTGTTTTTACATCTTGTGCTTTTGTGTATCAGGAAGCCAGCCTCCACTGAGTTTACACAGCTGGCCAACGGAGTTCAGTCACACTGGTGAAGACAGTCTGAAAAGTCCGTCCTTGTCATCAATGTGGACGACAATAAGTACCAATTACAGTATATTAGAGTGTACATGAAGATCTCTCAAAAGATCGTATCTTTTATTTAGTTTGCCATCTCAAACCCAGTTCTGGAGTAATAGTTACAAGACACCCAGTCTTAACATTTCACATAGACTTCATGTTGCTGTTTCTGTGTTAAATAAAGGACCACGGTATCCTTTACTGTATAATAAATCAACATTTAATTATCAAAATGTCCTTTTTATGTTAAGGTAATAAGAAATGCTCGCATCTTAAAATAGATAACTGACCACTGGAACAACACATAACGAACAACGATTTCAATAACCCTGTTTGTTTCCATGATTTCAACCAGTACATCTGCTCAGCCCCAAATGTGAAACTTTTGCGATCCACTTCAGAAGTGAAATGAAAACTATTTGATGAAATTTATCCAAATATCAGCATATAAATCTTATAAACAACCCACAGAAGCCTTGTTTGTTCATGATGAAACACTGTACACAACATGTCCTGGTTAATGGTGAGATAACCTCGCCATAGTTAAAAAGCAGCCTGGTGTTTTTGAAAGCAAACTCAATATGCACCTTTTTAATCCCGTATGTCATCGATTTCATGTTTTATTTGTTATTTTATTTATGTTTATGATTGCTGTTTTCATAGTTTTTTATTCCTTTTGTTATGTAAAGCGCTTGTTACATTTTATTTGTATGAAACGTGCAACACAAATCTGATTTACCAGCATGTGGCTTTTACTGTTTATGTTTTGTGTCATAATTTTGAACGTTGTTCAGTTTGGAGAAAAAGTCTGTTTCCGTTAAACCGTACTGACCAAAAACGAACGTGCAAACAAACACAAAAACAGTTTCTTCAGGTTGGTGGTGTGAAACAAAGATGATGCAGTTTCTACAAATATGAAATGTCTTTATTTACATTGAGCTGAACAGGTGAGATACTGCACTTTACACAAGGAGATAATGCAAAATATTAACAACCACATGGAGTCTATTGTTACATGTAATCTAGAATTTCTGTCTCCATCTCATTTTCGCTTCCCTCAGACGGCTGAAATTCATCGTCCTCATCCTCCTCTTCATCTTCCTTGTTCTCATACTCCTCTTCGTCGTCCTCGTCTGCATCCACGTCTCTCTTCAGGGCTTTGCGTCTTCGTCTTTTGGGGCGTTCTGGCATTGCTGAGGGAGAGAAATGAATCAGACCAAAAAGTGTACAAACTAATTAACTTTCTTATGCATCCTGTTTCATTGAGCACATCTGACAATACACGTTCTCACAGAAGGGTTCTCTCACCGTTTTTTGGGGGGTTTTGCTCCATATTCTACGATATATTTGTGTCTTATTCAGTTTTTAACAAGTACACGTCCCAAGAACAAAAACTGGTTTGAACTCTCAAACTATTTCTAGTTGTGAAACGTTATTTTAACAATCAGTCTCTCCTTGATGTAACATAAGATACTCATTCATTATAATGTGACCATCAGGAGACTCAGTGACCAACAGGACAAAATGACTAAAGACGTAAGTAAGTAATTCAGTACACATCACTCTTTTATTCTCCAAAATATTCAATACTTCTGTCTCTTGGGCATCTCTAAAGCTGTACTAAGGCACGGCACTGCTATATGTTAAATGCTAACCGTAGCATGCTAACATGTTCACAGCAAAGTGCTGATGTTTAGCTGGTACCACATTTACCATACTCACCGTTGCAGCTTCAGCGCAATACCAAGCTACCACTTACCAATTAACACCAAGCACAGTTCAGTTGAAGCTGATGGGAACATCATCGGCTTTGTACTAATTCAAACCAAATTCCTAGACGAATTAAAATGCTGATTTTCACAATCGAGTCAGAGAAAAGGTTAACGCATCACCCAAGGTTGTTACGATTCATCCGACAGGGATCATTAATGTGTGACTTAAATGTGATGGAAAAATAGCTAAGACATTTTACTTAAAATCACAAATGATTGAAAAGAGAGAAATCAGCGAATCACTCAAGACATCAGGATTCATCATCTGGGAACCGTGATTATCTGTACGAGAACTGGCAACAGTCCATCCAGTAGATACTATTTCACTCTGGACCAGAGACTGTAAAAAAAACGAGGCCAATTTAAATCGTGAATCCAACTCAGAAGGACCTAAAACATGCATTCTGATGGCCAGTGGGAAGCGACTCCTTTCTATGCAACAAGAAGTCCAATAGTCCAGAAGTCCATAAAAACACTACCCTATTGCTCACTTGATTTGTTGTCTCAGAAAGCATTTTTCTAATGAATTTATGGTCTCAATATTTGGTTTTAAGTCTCCTAAACTACTGTTTTGTAAATTAAGGCCCAATTCAGAGTAAAGCACAGGACAAAGCAGAGTGTGTGTCACGGTTTGTGACTTCCAGGTCACTATTTGTGAGTTGTTTTAAGTCATTTTAATTATCCATCCATCCATCCATCCATTATAGTCTATCACAGGGCTACACTTAGAGACAGACAACCAAGCACACTCACATCGACACCTACGGACAATTTAGAATCACCAATTAACCTCAACATGTTTTTGGACTTGTGGGAGGAAGCCGGAGAACCCAGAGAGAACCCACGCTGCACGGGGAGAACATGCAGAAAGATCCCAGGTGTCCTCACTGGGACGCAAACCGGGGATCTTCTAGCTGCGAGGTGACGGTGCTAACCACTGAGCCACCTTGCAGCCCGTGATGACATTATGTTTAATTAAAAGTGCAGGTGTTGCAACACCCACATCCTCCACGGGTGCGACGCCCAGGCCAGCGGTTCAAATGAACATGTAATAGTTACTTTTCACTGCCTACTGTTTCATTTTAAGGGTGCTCCTCTTCCCTGTGGTCTCTGTGCGCATCTATAACTCCTTTTTTTGGAAATTAGCGAGATTAAGTCTAAATGAAATAATCCCTCTAATCTCTTCTCTCCATCTATCTGTGCACATAGTAACACAACAGAATTCCTAATGTTTTCATTCACTTTTTTCTGTTTCTACTGTCAGACAATTAAACAAGTGTGAGTGAAACGTGGCCCATTAAGATGATCTGTTAACTGTAATTACCTCAAAGCTCCCGCTCTGCTGAAATCAGAGTTCTGTTGCATCTCACAGCCAACTCAGTAACCGACACGCCCACTCTCTTCTGCCTGTCACTCAACGGTGGACAGAAAGGAGCCTGTGGCCGCCCACGGGAGACAAAACCCTCACACTCACAGACCAGTACTAGCGACACTTCTCAATTTACAGTCACTAGTTTTGTGTCTTGGCACTAAGTCCTTAACAGGGCCTGAAAAGTGGCTAAATCTAGCAACAAAGTCAGTTGGAAGCACTGGGTTGCAGAAGTGCTCTAAGCAAATGTGATTGGCTGGCAGGTGGGGCGCTGCGCCGGCTAGAAGCAGAGAAGCACTGTGCCTTAATGTTGTCAGAAGATCAGGTGACAACAGACATGTAACTTTTAACACGTTTGCATTGGCAGGAGGAGGATAAATCATTTTCCAGGATAACTTAACCCTTTCCAGGACATTCAAACTTTTTTTTTTCTCATTTTCTCTATGTTTTCCATGTCTGGAAGATTAGTCAATCATTTTCCAGGCTTTCCAGGACGCGTGGGAACTCTGCCACAGTTTTGCAAACACATTGTGCATCCTGAAGGTTGTGACGGGAATGAATGGACTGCATAGGTGCATAGAATAAAGAGGAAACAAGGTATTACAGCTGCTCTACTTGCATGACTAATAATCTGTTTAGGCTGAACTGTTCAGATCATTAACTGTGAAGAGCGGTCAGAGGTTGGGTCACATGAGTAAAAGCTTGGTGGTTAAAGAAAAGAAAGCTGCTATTAAACTTACACAGAGCAGAGGAAACTAGCAGGACCCAAAAACAGCTAAAGGTAACACCTGGACACATACTGAGGGAAGTAATCAGTAGTTCCTGACACAAGTATCACCAGCAGGACATGACAAGGGGCACGTTTTCTGACCTGGTTTCTGAGCTCGGATGACCTTCTTGATCATGGCTGAGATGATGTCTCTCAGCCTGTCGGTGGTGCCGACAACACACCAGCCGTCGCGTTCATCGCAGAGCTGCTCGCTGCCGGTGTTCTGCTCGACAACCTCTTTGATGCTGGAGACAAACAAAGATGGTTTCATTTACAAGCTGTCCGGCTTCGTCACAGTTATTAGTAAAGACGCCACTACGGTGCTCTATGATGTTGGGCTTCTGCCAAAATCACAAAGTTACTGCGGCTCCATTTTTTCATTCTTTGAAAAACACTGAATAAAAATGTGCCACAAGAACCACAAAACATTGATTTGACATAATGCTATGAGTTGTACATTCAGGAGTTCTGGCATTAATACACACAGAAGCTTTGTTGTATTTTTCTGTGCGATAAGAAGCAGGAAATACTACGATGAGGTGACATAAAATAAGAGTAAAATCATCTCTTCATAAAAAGTCTGGGTAAAACAAATCAAAGATACATCTGCTTACATTTAAATGAAAAGTCTAAAACATTACAATTAAATACATTTGGAATAACTTATGACCTCAAGTTAACAGGACTTTAAGGGCTTTTCTAGCACTTGCTATCCGTTTAAGGAACCCCGGGTACTTGAGATGTAAAAGTATGTGTGAGAGCATCACTGCATCGTACCTCACCACATCCAGATCACAGAGCTGGTAGAACATCTGTCTGTGAGGAGGCAGCATGCCGTCTCTGAAAACGTAGGAGGACTCCTGTGGAGGTCAAACAGATGTCAGAAACAGCTTTTCCAGGACTATTTTATCAGAAAATGTGATGTCCAGAGCCTTAAATTTCAGATTTAAGACTGTATTGGAACAATAACACATTTATCTTTCTATATTTTAACTTTAAAGCTCCCCCTAAAGTCCAAATTTAAACAATATATGAGCAACCACATGCATATATTATCTTGTTTTAATTTTACATTCATGCCAACATTTATTATTGTTATTCCATCTCAAGTTATCGGGAGTGTTCTGCTCGACCACCTCTGGTTTGCTTGAAAGGTTTCTTTATTCTAAACTATAAATATCTAAAATAGTATCTGTGAAATTTCAGATTCATATATCAAATACTTTCCAAGATTATTTTTAAAACATTGCCTATCGACCCCAAGTTTTTTCACACATTGAAATTTGCAGCTGTTTGAACAACAAAGTATATCATGTCATTGATTCAGAATCTGCAATTAGACTTTGAAAGTAGATTAAAAAGTCTGTGATTATGGGTGACTTGAAATATGAAAAAAAGAAAATCGGAGCTGTCATGAAAAGTTCTCATCTGAGTTCACATTAACAAAAAAAATGATGATGCAGAAGTCAACTGGTGATATTTTCTGAACCATATGTGGCTACAAGACACAATAATACAAAACAACACATATAGAATACTTTTTACTATAAAGTATTTGGTCACAAAAATGAAAAAAAAAATTGTTGAACGTTTATAAGTGATTGAGCAGGTATGATAAGGTGTAAAGCAAAAACAAAAACATTGCTGGATAGTCTGATCAAAATACAGAAGAGTTCTGGAGATCTAGAGATGAGCATAAAATCCATTTTTAGACTACACTTTGTGAGCATTAAACTCGGTTTGGAGGAGACTTTTCATGTAGTTTTGTGCAACTTCTTTGGGAACTATGATTCTGAATCAATGCCATGATTAGAACTAACACCGAAGACTTGACGTTTTTATTTTCAATACTTTCATGAGATATTGTTGTTCAAAAACACCCTCAAATTTCAGCGTACAAGTGGGTTAATATATCTCAGAAGATACTGAATATATCAAGCTAGAATTTCACAATTATCTTTAAAAACATCCATATTTTGTGCGAAAAATAAATTTCAGGCAAATCAGAGATGGTCGAGTCGAAATTGTTCTAAAACTTTGACGATTTGAGATGCAATAACCCTCGTACACCAGCAGGGCATGTTAGCTTCAACAACGTCATCACATATAACTCCTTCTTCCTTCACTGACCCTCAGCTGGTACGAGATCGGAGCTGGATCTCGGCTGCTGCCTGGACCCTCCTGAGCAGGAAGATCCATCACGCTGGCTGGCTGTGGACCTGGAAGCAGAAAAAACCCATCAGTTTGTCTCAGCAAAGAGGCAGGATCGGGACAGAGAAAAGTGTTTGATTACTGATTCTTAGTATGTTTACATAAAACCAAGCTAGCTAGAGTGATGGCAGCGATAGAAGTGGAGAAGTTTAATATTCCTGCTGCTCTTGTCTGACATTGCTGGAAAAAAGGCAAATGAGCCAAATCCACAAAGCGATGTTTGCATTTATTACTCCTAAACCTGCTGCTCAAATTAATCGATCGAAACATCACAGACACAATTATCAGTAATGAGTATTTATCATGTATTCAGGGACATGGCTGGATTTCTCTGTGCACACATTGAATATGATCAAAACCAGGATTCTGATTTGCATTTAAACACGCTCGATGACACATTAGCAGAACAGACACCTCCGCTTTTCTAAACATATCTGATGTGCAAAAGACACGTTGACCTCCGTATAAACACAAACATCTCAACAAACGCTGACCTGTTTTGTTCACCGTGATCGGCAGGCTGTAGTTGAGGGCGCTCCTCTTGGCTTTCACCGGGATGTCGGACAGCGAGTAGCCTAAAAGTCCAGAAACAGGAGGAACAAAATGAGCCGGTATTAAACAACCAACTTCCTTTTTTCTTCAGCATCGCTACACTTCTGTGCAAAATAAAGCTGACAGGAAAAAACATTCAAATATCGACACAGCTCTGTGACAAATGGAAAAACCAGACGCAGAACCTCACCGTGTTTGGTGCTACAGCGGATCCTGAAATCCAGCATCTGGTATTTCTTGGCCTCTGAGCACTTTCTGGGGTCGTAGCCAAGCCTCACCCACAGGCTCCTCCACGGTCCTGTCACCTACGAAAGTTAATCTGATGTTTAACGAGGATCTGAGGAGCTTCGTTATTCTCTGATAGGAGAGGACAGACTGGATGAGTGACTCTACGAATGTACAGAGAGCAGACACAACCACACTGAACTACATCGCATATGTGTATCGTATAATCAGGTTAAATAAAAATGATGCAATGTCATAAGATTCACATAGAGTCACAAGTGAATTTGTTTCTATTAAAAAAGGCAATTTTAAGACATTACTGTTTAGGAAAGCAGCAGCATTCTTAATGTTCAACTTTCCTTCAAATTCACAAAACAGCTGAAAAACATAAAACAGCATTTCTTTCTTTTTTCCCCCCGACAGTGCAACATCATGGCTCACCATGTAGTAGGCGTAGACGGGCAGCAGCAGTTTGAGTTTATCAGGGTGGATGTTGATGTTGGCCTTGACTGCGTTCCGCGACCAGATGGGCCGACTCTCAAACATCTAGGCACAAAAAGTCTGACGTGAGATAAGATAAAGAGCCAGAAACAGCGCTGAGTCACCTTTATGTAACACTACACACCACGATGTGTTGTTTTTGAAGTGGATGAGGTTGAATTAAGTAACACAGCTGATGGAAGAAGAACTGGAATCGACGTATCCAGTGTTTAGGTTCGGCTAGATGAAAGACAAAGAACCAGTAGTTGTTGGTGGAGGTAAAGCAATTTAATCCTCAGCAACGTAAATGATCACAAACAAACGGTGACAATACATAGAAAACGAGTGGATGTTACTAAAATCAAGGGAAATAAAACCAAACTTAAATCCAAATCAACACCCACTTGTTTTCTTTGTATTGTCACCGTTTGTGTTCATTTACGTTGCTGAGCAATAAATTGCTTTACCTCAACCAACAACAACTGTTTTTGGTTTTTTTTGCTACATCCAGCTGACCCTAGAGCAGAGGTGGGCAATCCTGGTCCTCGAGGGCCACAGTCCTGCATGTTTTAGATGTTTCCATCTTCCAACACACCTGATTCAAATGATCAGGATCGTTATCAGGCTTCTGCAGAGCTTGATGATGATGAGCTGATCATTTGAATCAGGTGTGCTGGAAGAGGGAAACATCTAAAATATGCAGGCTTGTGGCCCTCGAGAACCAGGATTGCCCACCCCTGCCCTAGAGGCTGGATCGTAACACTGCACGAAAAAAATGACAACATAAGACGGGAATTCGGATACAGATGCAGCCGCAAACACACCGTTTTCATCTGCTCTTCGGCCTGCTTGTCCTTGTCCTTCACGCAGACTCGTGTCCAGTTAAGCCTGGCTGCCTCCATACACTCGGACGGCACGCTGGGTTCATTAAAACTGACAAAAATAGCGTTGTGAGGCCGCCGAGCCCGATTCAAACCAATAAAGTTCTTCTTGGTCATGGGCATCTGGCTGCAAACAGAAACAAGGAGAAACATCATGAATATAATCCTTAAATCAAAGGTTTGCTTTATCGGCGTTTAGGGAACCCGCAGAGCTCCTACTGACTTCTGATGGACGTCAGGCCGGTAGAAATAATCCACGGGAGTGTCGAGGCGCGAGAAGATGGCCGGGGGGAGGAAGTAAGGCATCGGCCGCTCGAAGAACTCCTGGTTCTCAGATTTGCGGAGAATGATTTTGTCGTACAAAGAAGTGATTTTTCCACCTTCTGAATGCACGGCGAGGCACTGAAAGTCCGCCAGACCTGCATAAAAACAAACACAGAATCAGAACAACCAACATCATCTGTCTCCATAACAGTTCTTTATGTTCCGAGATGCTCACATCTTGTCTATATGACGTAGTATTTAACCTAAAAACACAAAACATCGCTAGACTTTTCATCCGACCTTGGAATTTGTACGTCGTTCCGATGACTCCGAGCACCTCCATGTGGATCTCAGCGTCACTGGGGTCTGTTTTTCGGACCCGCCGTCGCACTCTTAGCAGCAGGTTGCTCGACGGGAAGCGATTTCCACACGCAGAGTGACAGAAGGGATCCTGAGGTCGGAAACGAAGCTCAAGACGCTTGTTTGGGTGAGCGAAGGTCTGCGGGATTAACAGGGAGTACACACAGATCAGAGAAATGTAGGTTAACCTCAACCTAGTCAGCCATTTAGGCGACACACAGATGATACAAAATGACCAAATTGGCATGCCAGTGGCTCTAATTTAAATCCCCATCGTGTCAACAGATATTTAACCTTAAAAGTGCATATTCTCATATTCCACCCAACAAGCTACAATCAAGCAGAACCCACTTTTGTCAGTAAGTTATTCACACCAATGGCAAATTTTGAGTTTTTATGTGACCCGAGGCATCCTTTTTGACTGGAAATGACATAAAGAAGCGACGAAAGAAGTATGTGTATCATACAACATCCTGCCATCTTTTGTCACTTGTTTATGTCATTTCCAGCCAGAAGAAACCAAGTGAGCAACTAAAATTCACTACGAATCAAAATCTGGCTGTGAATAATTTGGGCTGTTAACTGTATCGGGTGGTGGTAATTTAAGTCCAAATACTTCAACACTGCAATCTTTATATACCTAGAATGTGCACATTGAATTATTATTTTTTTTAATAAATACCTGGACTGTATGTATAAACTTTATATACCTAGATTGTATAAATGCAAATGATTTATGACCAAAAAACATATATGTACATCTTTTTAAACTTTGACTGTATATATAAGCTGTACATAACTAAGTTGTATATGTTGGATGTAAATCTTTATATAAATGGACTGTATCTACTGTCATGAGTTTATACATGAACGTTTCCACTCTAAAAAAATAAATCATGAATTTATCTTCAATTCAATCGTAAAGATTTTAACCTTGTGACAAAGGTAGTTGGAATTCATTTTTATTTCTTTTTAGTTTATTTTTGCCTTTTTTTTTTAAATAGCAAGAACTCAGTGAGCAAAACCCGAAGTTTACATACACTGTAAAAAAAAAAAAACATTGTCATTGTCATCATTGTCTGACATTAAATCAGACTGAACTTTTCCTGTTTTAGGTACGTTAGGATTACCAACATTATTTCTATTTGCTAAACGCCAGAATAATGAGAGAGAGATTTTTTTTAAATATCTTTTTTTATTACTTTCTTCAAAGTCAGAAGTTTACATACACTAAGATTACTAGGGCTGAACTCGAATATCCGTCTATTTGGTCGTTGTGGTGGTATCCGGATAGCAATTTTGACATCCAAATATTCCACATGGAACAAAGAGCTTCATTTCTGGAGACATGTCCTGTGGTCTGATGAAACTAAAACTGAACTGTTTGGTCATAATGACCATCGTTACATTTGGAGGAAAAAGGGGGAAGCTTGATGCCTGAGAACACCATCCCAACTGTGAAGCACGGGGGTGGCAGCATCATGTTGTGGGGGTGCTTTGCTGCAGGAGGGACTGGTGCACTTCACAGAATAGATGGCATCATGAGGAAAGAACATTATGTGGAAATATTGAAGCAACAGCTCAAGACATCAGCCAGGAAGTTAAAGCTTGGACACAAATGGGTCTTCAGATGGACAATGACCCTAAACATACCACCAGATTAGTTACAGAGAGGCTTCAGGACAACAAAGTCAATGCTTAGGAGTGGTCATCACAAAGCCCTGATCTCAATCCTGGAGAACATTTTTAGGCAGAGCTGAAAAGGAGTGTGGAGCAAGGAGACCAACAAACCTGACTCAGTTCCACCAGTTCTGTCAGGAGGAATGGACCAGAACTCATCAAACTATTGTGAGAAGCTTGTGGAAGGAAACCCACAACGTTTGACCCAAGTCATAGAGTTTGAAGGCAACGCTACCAAATACTGAGGAGATGTATGTAAACTTCTGACTTTGAAGAAAATAAAAATCTCTCTCTCATTATTCTGGCATTTAGCAAATAGAAGTAATGTTGGTTATCCTAACTGACCTAAAACAGGAAAAGTTTAGTCTGACTTAATGTCAGATAGTGAGAAAAAAAAAGGTTTTGTGTCTTTTTATACAGTGGGTGTAAACTTCTGGTTTCAGCTGTATTTGGGTGCAGAAGCTACATGTTCACCAAAATGTTCAATTTGTCATTTTTAATCTTAAAAAACTTAATGCAGAAATAGTTCAATTTTATTCGTATCATCTTTTGTTGCTTGCTTGTGTCATTTCCTATTGGTTAAATATAAATGCACCATAAATCAAAATCTGTTTGGGGCTTTATTGTACTAATTAATGTAATTTAACTTCTAATCCTCCCACATTTAGTTTACTGTCTTTACATCTTTCAGCTCCACAGGTGTTCCTCAGCTGTGCTCCTCTTACTTTGGTCACCGTCGCTTCTCCACCCAGAGTCTCCAGCATCTTATCCACGCTGCGGACCACCGCCGGATACTCCACACACACCAGCCGCTTGTCCCGCAGCTCCACGCTGGAGGAGCCTCCCGGGACGTCGTGGTGTTCGGGCTGCGGGGCCAGAGTGAGCTCCTTCAGGGTGAAGTCCAGCTTCAAGTCCTTGTTCTCCGCCATGGCCGCTCATTTAGTTGTAGCGCATACAGGAAGAAACGAGCTCTTAAACAGGTGGAAACGTTCAAAAACAGTCGGAACCAGCGGCGTGAGCGCGTGTCCGAGTGCAAAATAAGACCGGCCGGAAACACGAGTGCACACAGAGGTTCCGGGTCGTTCCTCTCGTTTTTCTTTCTTTCATTTTTTTTATACCATAGACTGTATTTATATATATCTTTCTATTTATAGATTTTATACATGCAAATCTTTATATACCCGCAGATGAGTGGATCTTTACATGTCTACACCGTTCTATACACATAAATCTTTCGTTCCCTGAACTGTATATATGTGTAATTTGCTACGTACCAAGACTGTATGTAAATCTTCACACACACACACACACACACACACACACACACGCATATATATATATATATATATATATATATATATATATTCATTTTGAAACAAATATTCATATTATCATCACATGCCTAGACTGTACATATACACATTTGTGCATACGTTTACTTACTTATTCTCTGCTTTGACTGCATGTATATTCATCTTCATAAACCTAGACTGTATAAATCTTTTTACACCTAAACTATATATATGTATGTAAATGTGTATATACACATGGGCTGTATATGTACAAATCTTTATATGCCTAGACTATACATAGAAATCTGCATGTGCATAGACTGTATATATAAATCTTACCTAGAGTGTAATATACCTATACATTTGTATACCTAAATTGTATATATGTGAAGCTTGTAAATAATATAAATACATGGACTGCATATATAAGTCTGTATATATATCTACACTGTATATTTAGAAATAAATCTTTATATACAGTCTATGGTTTCAGCATCAAATGAGACATGGACATGGAAGCTAAAATCAAATATAAAGCAAAACAACAACAACAACAACAAAACATAAACCTGAAGTTGAATATTCATGTGGAAGACTTTATTTATTGCTGAGATTTTTATTTATTAAAAATGCTGAATTCATTTTTGAATTAAGTCATAAGATTAGCTTCATAAATTCAGGATTCAGGATTTTAATCTTGCTATGAAGGCAGTTGGAATGTCGCTCTTGAACTGTATGAAAATATTCTTTTTAACTCTCTCATATTACTCGAGCCTTCCATCGTATTTTCTCTTTTATTTTATTTGTTTATTTTGCATTTTAAAAATGTAGCAGGAATTCAGTTGTAATGATGTAGAAGCTGCATTTTCACCAAAATTTGTGACAATTTTAACTGGTATGAAAAATTTTCTCCTATATTCTAACTATTTCTTTCTTTCTTTCTTTCTTTCTTTTTTACTGTAGGACGAACTCAGTGAGTACTGGAATCAACAGAGTGTTGCTGTGCAGCTTTTGGCCTCATGGTGGCGGTATAACCCAAATCCTGGCAAAGTGAAGCAACTCAAGTGAATCTTCTTGACGCTTTAAGTACATGTAAACAACCTATGCATTGTTACTAATTTATATTAAACAATGGGTAAGTTAATGGGCAGGAAGAGCACGTTTAAATCATCAGAAACAGATCCAGTGTTGTCAGAGGGGCCTCGGTTAAGAGGATTTGTGTGTCGTCCCTCCCAGGAACTGTCAACAGACTGTCAGATCCCTCAGAGGGAGAAAGAAGACTCCATGGAACTGCTCTGTGTGTTTACAGAGTTATTTAAGATGCTCCTGTATAGACAATAACCATCTGATGTGACTCTGTGTTTGCTCTGGTTCTAGTTTGTCTTCTTTCCTCGTGCCTTTAAGGGAGCATGAAGCTTAACACGAGATTTCAACGGCCACCGTTGACTTTTGTGTTTTACCTTCACTCGAGACGCAGTATTAGATGTGTTCTTTTAGACGCAGTTTGACTTTTAAATGGATATATTTTATGCATTCGTGTGAAAATTCAAAAGGCCACAGGAACGCTGCATTGACTCAGTGTAGTTGTAGGGATTTTGGAAAATGACTTTATTAAATAGAGCTCATTTCATGTATGAGATGCAGCTGTTTTCCAAGTGGTGGATGCAGAACAACAACATATAAATGATCAACCTACTGGATAAACTGTGTTCCTCTGGTGCAGGGACAAGTCCTTGATTATGACGTTTAGCATCAAAATCTCCATCTCTACCACCTTATTGTTTATGATGTTGTGACTTTATTTAAAGATTGTTCTTTTATAATGTCTTACTGATGCGCAGCAGCGTGTCACTGCACATTCTGCAAGAGCAATGTGACAAATAAATTTTTTTTAAAAACTCTTGAATGTAGAATCTCAATTTATCTCCTTGTTGCAGTAGAGAAATCTTGTCAGAGCACATTTTAATTAACTGCATTAATTGTGGCTCTCTATGTTGTGTTGCACTTGACTGCAAGGGACCTATTATTAATATTATTAGCAACACACGTGCTTTTCCTGTTGTGAAAATGAAATAAAACTGTGTGCTTGTGAATGCTGACTATAATTCATGGTCTTGTTGAGGCTGTGGGGGGAGGAGATTGAAGATACACAAGACTGTGACTGACAATCTGTTGTGTGCTGTGGTGAAGTTAAAGATTTTTGTCGCTTTTTCTGTCTTTCTGTTCTCTTCTAGTCCTCTGGATGTTGGTCTGCAGCTCATATCTCTGTGCAGGGCCGGTCCACTCCTCCCTGTCTCGCTGACTGGCCTGTTCCAGCCGTTACAGCGTGCGACCGCCGTGATAAGGTTTATCAGGCCTCCTCGACCGCCCGGCTCGCTCTGAAAGAGGCCTGCTGCCCGCAGATTTCACCCCCACTGCTCCCAGCTCATTCTCACTTTTTACTCGGCACGTCTCCTCTGCTGTCAAGCCTCCTCTGCAGCTGGCTGTTTATCAGTTGGGAAGGAAATCTGTGACATATTTGGATGCATGATGTGAACTTTAGGCCATGCCCACGAAGACTATGGAGGCAAAACAACAGAATTTTATCAGTGATTTAGAGTTAGCTTTAATATAATATGCTGATTTGCTATGTCAAACATCTGCAAAAGTTAAAAAAAAATTTAAAAATGGAACAATATGGAATTCTCAAAATGCTTAAAGATCACTGTCGGCCATCTTTGAGATGCTTTGTTTTCCCTCTTTTGTCTGGATCTTACTCAGAGGCCTTAAAATGAAGAACCACCCAGTAAATTGTAAGTTAACATGACAACATGCCAGCGAGGTGCTGAACTCTCCCTGACTGCAGGTTAATATCCTGAACGCAACTTCAGGTCTGACTCCTCCTCGTAGTTTATTCCCTCACCGGCCAGTTTGAAACACCTGCAGGATGTTTAGCTCAACCTTTTTTATTCTCTCGAATTTCATGTAGCTGCAATTTGACTTTACAGTTTTAATCTGACATATGGACTGATTCTACTGCATTTAAATCCACTATAAATGTTTTTATTTCACAGCTATTTTTTGTTATTTAAAAGAAAGAAATGGACATTAGGATTGGAAAATGGTAAATAATGTTAAGCTGTTTTGTGAAATTACAGATAATATTTAGTAATATCACTGAAAAAAAAAGGTATTAATTTACATGCTGACTGTGAAAAAGAAACAACAACATTAACAAAAAAACAGGCCAAACTGTAAATAACAACCACATCAAATATCTGTATTCTCACAAACAGTAATCTGTGCTTTTACAGCTGTGAAATTACAGTTTTACTGCATTAAAATCAGCTAAACTCTAATTATTTTACAGATATTTGTTCTATTTTATATATTTGATAATATTTGAAAGAATAAAGTTTAACGTTTTGTTGAAATACAGACAATATCTATCTAAAAATTTACTTACATGGTGATAATAATAATAATAATAATAATAATAATAATAATAATAATAATAATAATAATAATAATAGACCTAAACTGTGCATAATATCCAATTTTAAAATCCACATTTTACAGATATTTATTTGTTATTTTACAATTTTTGGCTGATTTTTATTTTTTTTTAATAGTTTTATTGTATTTAAACTAATTAAAATATAGAATTATTTTGCAGATATTTGCTGTTTTTACAGTTTTCAAATGTTACAGTTGACTCCTTTGGCCGGGTGGAGTCCAACAGCAATAAAACATCACAATTTATAAACTCAATTTGGGATTATTTCTAATTTATTTCTATTCCTGTTTCTATCTACAAGGTGTGCATTCCATAAGTAGTGTTTCCGTTCACTGCATTAAAATGTTTGGGCTCTCCTTTTAAATAAAACAAACTGGATTTAACTTGAAAGCAACATGTCGCTTCCTAATTATAGTAAAGATGAGTCCCAGAA
The DNA here is from genome assembly GCF_000690725.1 of Stegastes partitus. Classification (NCBI taxonomy): domain Eukaryota; kingdom Metazoa; phylum Chordata; class Actinopteri; family Pomacentridae; genus Stegastes; species Stegastes partitus. Next base: position 34,763 of record NW_007578285.1, read on the forward strand.
GACACAACCACAGCCGATGCTCATCTGTGTTTTGTTGTCTTGTGTAACATTTTGTGGGCGTTGCCCTTCGTACACGTCATCGCTGCACTTATCTGTAGGAAGGCAGCAGCACGTCAGACAGTATCACACCCCAACACTGAGCGACTGCGGCGGCTGTGATCCTGCAGCATCTTCCTGTGTGCAGTCAAACAGAGGAAATCTGCTGACAGTTTATTTCTGGTTTGGGATTATTCAGTCTGGCTGTGATGGATCGCTGACATGTCATCACCGACTCTACAGAGAAAACTTATTCTACAAATTTCTTGCATTAGTCGTTAGATTTAATCGCCTCTCTTTTAATTAATACAACATCTCCCAGTAACAGAAGTTTTCAAGATTCTTTCTGTAGAATATCTAAAGCTCACAGCGCTAATATAACATATATTACACATAATAACTTACACCTTGTTTATTAATGCTTCATGTTGAAACCAGAAGTTTAGACTATATAAAAAGACACAAAACCTTTTTTTTCTCACTGTCTGATAGTAAATCAAACTAAACTATTCCTGTTTTAGATCAGTTTGGATTACCAACATTTTTTTTTTTTTTTTTTGCTAAATGCCAGAATAAGGAGTGAGAGAATTTTTTGATCACTTTCTTCAAAGTCAGAAGTTGACATACATTTCCTCAGTATTTGGTAGCATTGCCTTTAAACTGTTGGACTTGGGTCAGACGTTCTGGGTTTCCTTCCACAAGCTTCTCACAATAGTTTGATGAGTTCTGGCCCATTCCTCCTGACAGAACTGGTGGAATTGAGTCAGGTTTGTTGGTCTCCTTGCTCCACACTCCTTTTCAGCTCTGCCCACAAATGTTCTCCAGGATGGAGATCAGGGCTTTGTGATGGCCACTCCACAACATTGACTTTGTTGTCCTGAAGCCTCTCTGTAACCAATCTGGTGGTATGTTTAGGGTCATTGTCCATCTGAAGACCCATTAGTGCCCAAGCTTTAACTTCCTGGCTGATGTCTTGATGTCTTCAATATTTCCACATAATGTTCTTTCCTCATGATGCCATCTATTCTGTGAAGTCCCTCCTGCAGCAAAACAACCCCACAACATGATGCTGCCACCCCCGTGCTTCACAGTTGGGACGGTGTTCTCAGGCGTCAAGCTTCCCCCTTTTTCCTCCAAATGTAACGATGGTCATTAAGGCCAAACAGTTCAGTTTTAGTTTCATCAGACCGCAGGACATGTCTCCAGAAATGAAGCTCTTTGTCTGTGTGCATTTACAAACTGTAATCTGGCTTTTTAATGTTTCTTTTGGAGCAATGTCGTCATCCTCTCTGAGTATCCTTTCAGTCCATGTCGGTACAGGACTGGTTTCACTGTGGATAATGACTCTCTGACCAGCTTCAGCAGCATCTTCACAAGATTTTTAGCTTCTGTTCTGGGGTTGATACGCACATTTGGCACCAAAACACTTCATCTCTGGGACGCTGAACCGTCTCCTTCCTGTACGATGGCTGGACATTCCCATGGTGTTTACTTGATATAATTGTTAGAACAGATGAACGTGGAACCTTCAGGCAATTCTGGAAATTGTACCCAAGCATGAACCAGACTAGTGGAGGTCCACAGTTCTCTTCCTGATATCTTGGCTGGTTTCTTTAGATGTTCCATGTTGTCACAAAAGGAAGCAGTGTGTTTGAGGTGTGCCTTAAAATACATCCACAGGTGTGCCTCCAATTAACTCAGATGTTGTCAATAAACCTATAAAAAGCTTCCAAAGCCATGGCATCATCATCTGGACTTTCCCAAACAGTTTGAAGGCATAGTAATCTCAGTGTATGTGAACTTCTGACTTTGACGGAAGTAATAAAAAAAAAAACTGTAAAAAAATATTTCTCTCATTATTCTGGAATTTTCCAAATAGAAATAATGTTGGTAATCCTAACTGACTTGAAACAGGACAAGTTTAGTCTGATTTAATGTCAGTGAGAGAAAAAAAGGGTTTTATGTCTTTTTACACAGTGTATGTGAACTTCTGGTTTCAGCTGTAGAACACTTCCTTCTTTGCTGTAGGGTTGACTGATGAATGCACTCTTTGTCATTTTTGCTCTTACTTTATGTGAAACTGTTTCTAATTGGTGAAGAAGTGAAACATTCTCCATTTAGACTGATATGATTTCAGTCCTAAACCTCTGCATCCGTTGGAAACTGGATCAGATTAAAAGCAGGAACAGGAAGAACAGAGAAAGAATCCAAGTCATCCACCTGGAAAGGTGGATTTGTTGTTTTTGGGGAGAATTGGGGGGATTTCCATTTGGATGGTGACATCAAGTGTGTTTGGTTCAACAGTAAATAAAAACTCAGATTCCCGCGACGTTCCCACTGTGTCCGTCTTCCTTGGATGTGTCATAGACGCCTCAGGCAGGATCAGCCGATCTTCCATCCTGCAGCGTTTTCCAGAGTACTGGACTGGGCCTCATTTGCATAGAACTCATTTGCAAGACAAATTCGACTTCTATCTCTCTACCTGGTGTGTGTGCAGGTTTCTATTAGATAGAGGCACGTAGCTACATCTGGGTGTTTTGTCATTTAATGGGGATTTTTAAAAAGTTGTTATTTGATAGTTTGCTAGATAGAGCAGGTCTGGTGCCGCATTTTGCAACCGTTCATGCAGAAACTTGCAGCCACATCGCAGAAAACATGAATAATCTGTTTTTACAGAGAGCCTTTTAAAGTCCAGGTTAGAAAGTGCTTCTTAACTAGAACAGAAAAGTTAGAAAATCTTAAGAACTTTAAAGCGATGAACACATGACAAGGTGTACAAAACCAGCACAGTGTTAAAAGATGTAAAAACATGACTGAATGTGAACTAAAAGACATTTTAAACTAAATCCAAACTCAAATAAAATCTGATCTAATTAAATATCCGTCACACTCATTTTCAAAATACAACAGAAAACATATTCAAATTCTCAGTATATTTTTATTTTTAGCACTTTTTTGACACTTCATGGTGCATTTTTCACTTTAGTGCATTTTTAATAAAAGTATATTTTATACTTTATTGTGCATTTTGTGCATTAATATATCTGTTTTTTTATTTCTAGTTTATTTGTATTTACTGTTTCTGCTTGCTACAGTAACAACAAAGTTTCCTCTTGGGGATCAATAAAGCATTTCTTTTCTATTCTATTCTTTTCTATTCTATTAAATCCATTGTTGACTTCATGCACCTGTGCAGGATTTCTTCATACATTTCCATGAGCTTTAACTAAAACTTTATACTGGTTGTAGTGTTTCTGACTGTTTCCTGGTGAACCTAAGTATTTTGCAAACAAAAAAAAAAGCCCAGTATATGTGCAACTTTCAGGATACTACCACACCTCAGGCAACAGATATGCAAATCAACCATGTCTGGATAGCAACATAAACAACTCCTCATTGGACACTCTGTGTGACAAAATCAAAATTCCTCCACTTGCATAAAGCCTTTCCCGCCCCTTCACCTGCGAACCAGTGGAGCAATGTTTCGGGTACATGCAGATTTCCGTCATTTTCTCCCGTTTTTCCTCAGGCTGATCCTGCAGATAAACCTCCTCCTCTTTCAGGACTCGCGTCCTGTTTGTTCAGTCCCACCCAGGACGATGCTCTGCCTCCGTGTCAGCTGGTCACCTGTGCAGGGTTTTGATTTGCTCGCGGCAGCAGCAGGCCTAACTGTTGCAGAGGATCAAAACAACAGACCCCACCACCCGCTGCAACAGCAACACATTTTGCATAAAGACCTCTGATTTGTTTGCCAGACAGTAACCCTCACGTCTCATCTCATCCCTCCACACAGACACTGATTTTGGCAGCAGAGACGCAACATAGGTGAAACAGTTTTGCACAAATGTTGGTAATATGCAGATGAAATATGTACAAATAAAACAAAAGCTTAACCTCCTATTATATGAAATGAAAAATACTTTGTTTATCCCAGAAGGGAAATTCAATGAAATTCAAATTCAATATCCTGCTTGTAGAAGCCAGTGATCTTTAGTTGTTCATTTGAGTGCTTGTATTCTTCCACTGGCAGTTGAGGTTGGTCACTTCTTGTGAAAATCTGATATCGTGACTCATTACTGAGTAAAGTTTATGCCTGATACAACCAAGATTTCACACAGTCTCCTAGAGATTAAAGAGAGACAAGAGAAAAGAGACAAAAATGACTGTAAATCATGTCAAACTACCAAAAATGTACAAAATTTGTCCACAGAGACACAAAAAGACTAGAAATAGACAAATCTCAAAGTTAGAAATGAATGGGAGTGATAGCATTTTTGTTTTCTATACTTTTATAGATACTAAACTACAGGACCCTCAGTAGAGCGATGTAGATGTACATCGCTTTGGATAAAAGCATCTGCTAAATGAAATCATAGAATTGTTGGATATAGTTTCCCCTACCAGTCATGATTGCACTGAGCCCCAGTAAACCATCATTCTGTCCAATTTACCATAAGATAGATGTTTCCTTTCACTAATCATGGTTGGCTGGTTGTGGGTTCTATCCATGTACACATTAAGTCCATCCATCCATTATATACACACCGCTGGCAGTCCTAGAAATTTAATAAATAACTTTAAGTTAAAAATGGTCTATTCTGGCTCTGATGCAGCAGCTTCTCTCTATTCATAGTCATCACTCTGTTGTCTTGAACAATGTTGTGGCTGCATCCTGATCTGACCGGTTACATGTCATGAGTAATAGTCAGTCAGCACTGACGAATAAATGTTTATAATCTTTATCTTTTACGTAAACACTTGTAAAACAAGTAACATAACACATTTCCAGGGATCATCTAGCTGTGAGGTGACGGTGCTAACCATCAACCCACCATACAGCCCCTATACATTACATGTTATTTAAAATCATAACAATATCAGCATTTTGACCTTGAAATATCACCCAAGGTCAGACCTTGCATCCCCAGTGGGAAGCCTATATATGGTTTGTCTATTTTGCACTGTTTTCAAGTTACAGTTCAGTCAAGATTAATGACCTTAAGCGTGACCTTGACATATCATCCAAGGTCAAATGTAACATCACCAACAGAAAGCCCCAACATGGGTGCTTATCTGCACCAAATACCATAAATCTACCTTACATCCATTTTTGAAAATGTGACCGTTGACCTTTAAAAATCTAATCATTCTGAGGACAGACCATCCCGAATTCACCTGTAAAATATCAACTTGTTGGACCTCAGAACTCGAGCTAGAGACTGTTCAGATGATCAGACCACAAAAAAATCTAAAGTTGAGTTTTTTTTTTTTTTGATAAGTGTTTATGGTCTACTAGTTGGTGGCAAAGTGGTCCAGCCAACAGCCCACAAGTAGTGTCACAGAGTGACTTTGAAGTTTGGCCCATGATGGTTTAGGCATGAAAATTTAGCGGCACACTGGACCGAGTCCCAGGAACTGCTGACCGTTATATCGCAGGTAGTTGCAATGTGTTTGTGATTCAAGATGGCAGACAGCGTGACGTCAAGCCCCGAGAAATAAAAACTTAATGAACCACCACCAAGCATCTATTTCTACCCCATGTTCCTCAAAAGTATCTCTAGTTCCTTATGATGTAAACTCTTCAGTGCTGTTTAGCGAGACAAACCTTGAATTTGTTCTCAAAAAGTAGAAAATGTGGCATAGCCCGCTTTGGTACTCAGCAAAAAGAAAGGCAAAATTAACACCTAAATAAGTCATCACAGAGTAGATGTTTCTATCTCTGGACAGCGCTGAAACATCTTTGGATGCATATAGTGACTCCTTAAACAACCAGGATTGTTTTTAGCAACATAAACTTTTGATGTCCACTTTGGCACTAAACCCCTTCAGTTGCTCTATAGCTGCAACTACAATAAGATGTAATCCATAGATGGATAGAACCCATTTACCTTGGACAACCTGCCAATCATGATTAGTGAAAGAAAACACCTATTTTGTGGTAAATTGGACGAAATAATGGTTTTCTGGGGCTCAGAGCCGTCATGGGGCAATAAAGATCTGACACAGTCACTCATTTTAAGTCAACTTTTAGCCGAAAAACTGAACTTTCATCGTGTTACGTCAAATTCAAACCCGTGTTTGTTGTCGTTGCTGTCAGATTTAGAGGCTGCAGGTGATGATCTGATTTGCCTTGAGCAGCTTAACGTCCTGACAGGTTCGGTGTTTGAGGAAGGTGGTGAGTCTTCGTTTGTTTGTGGAGTTAAATCCAACAGGCCGGCTGGGCGTGGTGACAGTTGACTGAGCAATCAGTCCCTTTTCCGCGGCCTCCTATTAATCCCCGTATCAGACTTGACGTATGTAAGGCCGAGCTGCAGCCGCACCGGATCCTCTGAAGGGCGTGAGGCCGACATCGACGGACAGTTTGTGCAATTTTGATTTTTTAAAACTGAGATTATGGAGCTGATTTTGCCGCCGAGCAACAACAACTAACGCGTCACGCCAGTCGGGAGCCGATATCTTCCTAGTTTCAGATTTGCATGGCGCTCCAGGTGTGCTATTTGAATGCGGGATTATTGCTCCACTATCTGGTGCTGCTGATTTCCACCCGAGGCCATTATTCTACATCCTGCTGTTACAGGAAAGTGAGTCAGAAAAACACACAGAAAGAGTCAAACAGGGAGAAAAACTGTGTTTACGGTGCTCAAACAGTGCGTTTCTCAGTTCGTCCTTTATTCAGCAACCAGTTTACATCACACAAGCAGAGTTTAAATATAATATACAAAACTGAGATGAATCTCAATGACATTTCTCCCTTTTATCCACATGTAAACACTTTTTTTAAAAAAGATTTCCTGCAATATATTATATAATACATAGGTTAAACTGCCTCCAGTCACTCCTGCATAATCTTCCACATATTTAAATTACATCAGATAGAAACTTCTTCCACGTGTTAGACTAAAGCTGTCACTTCATGCCGTGTTGGCTCTCGTGGTGCCGGCGGAGATCCACCTTTCGCTGGAAGCCCTTGGAGCAAACGTCGCAGCCAAACGGCTTGAAGCCCGTGTGCTTCCTGCTGTGCGTGATCAGGTTGGAGCTCTGGCTGAACGCTTTGCCGCACACCTGGCATTTGTGGGGCTTTTCGCCTGCAAAATAAAGCGCAAAAGAGAAAAAGAAAGCAGTGAGAAATCAGTCACATCTCTCGAGTGATTTCCCTCCGGCGTCCTCGCCGTGCCGCCGTGACCCAAAATGGTGCCGCGAGAAAGAAAGTTTGCATGAACATCCAGGAAAGAATCGCGCCATTGTTCAGATTTGTCAAACGTGTTCCTTCTACGGCGCGAAGCAGGAAAACCAGATATGCAAATCAACAGGATATTTGTTTAAGCTTCTTTTTTCTGATTTATCAGCAGTTATATTACTCCTGGAAAACTGCTGCACCTGGAAAGTAGATAGCTGCGGCAAGAGGCAGGTTAATAAGAGCAGAAAAGGATGAGCGTGCTCACCGGTGTGAATGTACGTGTGCTTCTTCATGTCAGACTTCTGGTGGAACCTCTTGCCGCAGTACTGGCAGGGGTAAGGCCTGGTGTCCGAGTGGATGAGCAGGTGTGTGGACAGAGTGGACGAGCGCTTGAAGGATTTGCCACACATCTTGCACTCGAAGCTTTTTTCCTGAATAAGAATAAAAGAGCAAAACATTATCAGTAAATGAGCAGGATGTCAGGAAGAGTCAGTGTCGACTCCAGGAGGGGATTTGGGAGATTTAGGTCCTAAAACATGGCGTTCATTAAAAGATGGTGTTTGACTGTTTGTCAGAGAATCATATGTGTTCAAATTTATTTTTATTCTTCTAAAATATTTTTTCTATCATTTTCTTTTTATAAAATTGTTTTATTCCTTTGTTTTAGATTTTTAAAAAACTATTTAGATCTTATATTTAAAAGAAAATTATTGGCTTATTCCATGATTTTAGTTTTCTGTTATTTTATTTCATTCATTATTTTGTTGCCGTCTTCCATTATTATTTTTTTTTTTTTAGTTTAATAGTTTTTTTTAAAAATTGTTTTATTCCATAATTGTTGTGTTTTTATGATCTTATTCTATGATTATCTTTTGTCTTTTTAATTGATTCAACTTGGTGCGTTTTCAGCTAAGTTACTTCAACAACTAAAGAACAAATCTTTAACATAACTCAGAAAAAATAGGAAACTACCAGTTTTAAGGCAGCAGGACAACTGATTTTAAACATTAATGTTGGTTTACTTGTTATGAGCACGGGTTTTCTTGAAGGATTCAAGGGATATGTCTCCCTTAGTGAGCAGTATATGTACATTTGTCAGTAAAAACATGAAAAAAACAGACAAAATCTATAATAAAAAGGCAGAAAAAGTCCTTTTTTTCAAAAAAAACAAAAAACAAACAAAAAAAAACAATAATACAAGCTGTAATGTTTTGTTTAAAGCTTAAAAACCTTCCTAATATTCATACGAAACATGATTGTGATGAGTACTGCAAAAGACCATGTTAACAAACAAGACACTGAAATATGAAGGAACACAAGGCGAGGAGAGTACAGTTAGAAGAACTGCATCATGGGAAGTGTAGGATTCTGCAGTCTTGATGACACTAAATTACAAGATACACTAACTGTGTCTCCTCTGGAAACCTCTTCAGAATGACATCTTTGATGCTTTTTTCCTTTTTTAGAGGCACTCTTTCTGTCTGTCTTTCACTGATGTACCTGTGAGTGGACGTTCATGTGTTGCTCCAGACTGACTGCGTGACCGAAGGTTTTCCTGCAGATGCTGCAGCCAAAAGGTCTCGTCCCACTGTGTGACCTCCTGACATGAACCTCGAGTCCGTGAGGCGTCGAAAACACCTGAAACACAGTCAGTCCTTCAATGGAGGCTGCAGACGAAACTGAAAACAGCCTGAAATACATCCACAGATGCCAAACTTTGCCTGATTGACTTCAGATTTGAGACGTGGCATGACGACAGAAGCTGCACAACAAACTCTAAACTGAATCTGCACCTTGTCGCAGGTGATGCAGTGGTAGGTGTTGGAGGTGGGGGAGTAGTGGGTGCTGCAGTCCAGAGGCTGATCCGGCTGTGGGCTGCTTCTGATGTGGCTGCCGTACAGACTGCTGGCGTGCTGCAGCACCGTGGGGCTGAAACTCATCTGACGGAGCTCGTAGGACGGAGACACCGGCTCCCAGCCGTATGCAGACTTGTAGTACGGTGGAAACTCAGCCATTGGAGGCTCTGAAAGGGGACAACAAAGCATGTTTTTACCTCTATTATGCAAGATAAGAAAGGGTTCTCAACATATAGCAGCATAATGTCATGCTGCTAACACTGGAAAACCTTCTGCTTTACTAGTATGTACATTTATATTTGAATTTCCATCTGTTCATCTACCTAAATAAACACATTTCCACTTTGAGTTGCTGCAGAAATTTCACCAGAATGCAAGAAAAGAGTGTCTGATGTTCACAGTTTTTAAATATGAAGTTGCCAGAGCTCACCAGTTATGTAATACGGCTGTGTGGGAGCCACAGGAGGCCTGGTGGGCTCTGGGTGAACAGGTAAAGTGCATCCACGCTCTGCTTCGTCCTTCACAGGTGAGCAGCGACCTGCTGGTGAAGACTGAGGCCTCTCTGAGGAGTCTGTGGTCTGGAGCTCCGGTGGGGTTTCTGAACATCAGCATGAAATTAAAGAAGAGTCAAGAAAAAGATACTTGAGGGTGTAATTATAGAGAAAAAAAATCCATTTGGTTAAAAAAGGAATATCTGCAGTTATTATATATAAGACTCCAGTATTAAAGTAATAATAATAATATTATCAATAATAATAATAATAATAATAATAATAATAATAATAATGATAATAAAAGAAGTCTAGTTGCTCTCAACTGAAGATTTTAGCACTTAAATAGGAAACATAAATTAACAAATTAATTATTATCAGAGTCATTTTTTTATCATCTGTAATAAATAGAATCGAAAAATCTCCATATTGTTCAGTTAAAGTGTGCAGCAGTCATTTAATTCGCATATTTAGGTTAAATTATATATATTTTTAAGCCTTACCAGCACATATGAAGGCCTTCTGCTCGTCCTCATACGATCTGTGCACATTATAAGACCTTTTGTGCTTCACCAGAAATGAACGAGGCATGTCGGTCCTGCAAGTGATCAGCAACACATCGACAAGTTTATAATGAGGTAAGAATTTAATTAAAAGCAGTCATCTTGTTAAGTAATATAAATAAATTTAAAAGAAAATCATTTTAAAAATATAAATACGAGTTTAATCGTTCAAAAAATACAATTTACGTCATCTTTCTCTTTAATTCCAACTTCTTATAATTTAATTAATGCTGCTTTTAAACATATTTGTAAGATTTTCCACATTGTGTAACATTATTAAAGTTTTTTTTAAAGTTTAAGTCGTGTTTTGTTTTTTTATATACAAGTTTACAGTCGATATTAAACGATAATTCCTGTTAAAGCTACTCACCGTTAACTGAACAGCCTCCACACACCAAACAACTGATAAATAAAGTTTTCTTTGGAAGAAAATTCGTCCAGTTGAGGAGAGAAAAAAAAAAGAAAAATCCGTTTCCTAAAAAGTTCGGAAAGCAAAGCAGCGTTAAAACATCCACTTGTTGCTCTGTGTGTGTGTGTGTGTCTCCCCTCCCTGATTTTCAATCAGATAATTCCGCAGCAGAATCTGACTGTGGTTGCAGCCAATGAAAAGGCCACGAAGCTGCTGCAGCATTTGCTTAGAACAACAGAGAAGCTGCGGAACAGTTAGTGACACAAAACTCCCTCAGAGAGCACAAAGGGACTGGAAAAACACTCCTTCATACTTATACAGCTAAAGCAGCTAAATAAAAGCTCATTACTTTATATTTGCATGCCAGAATTAGCTCAAAAACATCAATAAATGTAATTTTAAAACAACAAAAAGTAGAAATATAGGTAAGAAGTTCCAATGAAACAGGCAGCTAAATGTTCCCAATGTTTGATTTACTGGATTTACTTGAAGTCATGTTGTATGACTGTGCAGGATTTAAATGAGCAACACATCGTATGAGACCGAAGCTCCTCCAAAGACACACAAACCCGACGTGTCCGGGAGATTAACGCTGTTGACTCTTTATTCTGCTTTTACTGAAACATGCAGCAGACAGACAGATTTCTGCTTTACAGTCACACATGTAGGAAACTGGGATATTTATTTAGGGGGAAAACTGTTAAAAACAATAATATCAGCTTGTTAAATGGCATTTAAAACAGGTGAGAATTAATGAGTGAAGATTTGCATTAAGGAGAAAAGTGCAGGTGCGACATCTAGTGGACAAACTCAATTCCTGCACTTTGACTGGCTTTAGGGACGTTCAAGTTCACTTGGAAGTTAATAAAGGATTCAAATTCATCATATTAATGACATAAATGTATATAAAAGTTTCAGTGAGTATTTCTCCACACATTTTAAACATATACATGCACGTTTTCTTGATGTTATATGTGTTTTGCTACAAGTAAATATGGATAAATATTGCATAAAAGTTCTACTTTTTAAATTACCTGCATATAAACTATGTATGCAAACCACAGCATTCATGCATTTATACATTTGTACATTTAAAGCTGTCACTACAGATCGTCTGACTGCCTTCAGGTGGAGCTGCCTGCTAAATGTTTAATTATGTTTATTGTTATGCTGTATTTATTCGTTTTATAATGTACCAGGACCGTCTGTTTTTCTTTCACCTTATTTACCTTATTATACTAGTGGAGTTTTTTCTGTTTCACACATGACCAGTGCTACTAAACAATGAGCACTACTGATTTTCTTGTGAATTTTGGAGAGATGATAAAATTCACATTGTGCAGATTTTCTAATGCTTGTAGCAGCAGATCGTACAATATTAAAACTAGATGTAAGAATAAATGCAGCCTCGTATCCATCATTGTGGAGGACACTGCATAGACTTACAGTCGTCCTCAAATTTAATCATGCTCTTCCATTAAAGAAAAGGCAAAATTCCCAATAGTCACTCAAATAGCCATCCATCCATCCATTATCTATACACCGCTTAATCCTCACTAGGGTCACGGGGGGCTGGAGTCTATCCCAGCTGACTCAGGGTGAAGGCAGGGGACACCCGACAGGTAACCAGTCTATCACAGGGCTACACTTAGAGACAGACAACCAAGCACACTCACATTCACACCTACAGACAATTTAGAATCACCAATTAGAGAACCCACGCTGCACAGGGAGAACATGCAAACTCCACGCAGAAAGATCCTGGGTGTCCTCACCAGGACGTGAACCGGCGACCTTCTCGCTGCGAGGCAATGGTGCTACCAACTGCACCACCCTGCAGCCCCATATAAGAACCTTGTTGTCATTTTCTGTTTGGTTGTAATTTCTTCTGTCTTCCTCAATCTTGCAACATTTGCAAAAAATATCATGCTTTTATTGTAGAATAAAAATCTGAACAATTGGTTCTGTTTCCTAAGTACATCCTCAGTCCTGCTGTATTTTGTATTTTGTCTTTTACACATTTGAATTTTCTTTTTCAGTTTTGTCTGTAAAGTATTTTAATAAACCTTCTGTGTGTGATAAGATGCTAAATAAATATAGTAGTAGCAGCTTTGTTGTCATTAAATTGGCGTCAGAAATCATTATAATGAAATTGCATAGTGCTCCTGAGGCATAAAAACATTTAACGCAATTAAAAAAGAAACTATTTAAGACAATCTTTCGCTGCATGTAACAACATGACATCAACCTTTGGAGGGTTTTTTGGTGTTTTAAATCCAGTATGATCCTCAATTTAGTTTCAGTCGGAAGTTTTAGTCAGAGCTGAAGAACAGTCTGGCTGCATCTCATTAACTTCCTGCTATAAATGCAAAAAATCCTGCTCTGGCTCATTTGTGCCTCTTTAAACCAATCCCAGTCATCGTGGGTGGAGCTCAGCCCAGGATGTGGTGATGGTGTCCCTGCAAAAAAGTGACAGGAGAACATTTGCACACAAGGAGACGAACACTGTCATAAAAAAAGGCTAATTTACCAGCAAAACTGTCTGTTTTCAACATGTAGGCTGCTGCTTGGAGGTTGTTGCTCATTTAGACAAACAAAAACATGATCATGAACACTAAATTCTATCATTTTTTTCTCCAGCTTTCATGTGAAAAGTCCACTTTGCACTCCGCCTCCCCCTGAAAAGTTAATTTAAACGAACTTGCTTTTTGCGAGCAGGAAGCGAGGACACAGTTTACTGAGGAGATTCCCTTCATGTGGGCTGCAGCGTTATTAGGCCCAGCCTGAGCCAACACGGCGCACAAAGTGGACCACAATCATATCAGCTGTATCATTACGTTGTTTTCCTGAAGAGCCGCGCAAATATTGAGTCTTTTTCAGTGATTGTTTGCCAATTTTGTGCAATAAATGTGAGAGAGAGGGAGAGAGCAGTAAAATGTCCCCCGAGCTGCTGCTTTGTTGTTCCTGCTTTTATTTTTATGTGTGCTGTTGTCAATGCTGCTTGTGCACAACATTCAGCTTTGTTTTGCATTAATAACTACCATTTGTGCATGAATTGGGATGTTTATTTGAGACGGCAGGACTTTTGCAGACTCTGTTCTTGCTCTAGTAAACAAGTTAGTTAGTAAAAAAGCATTTTGTGGTCTCTTAACAAATTATTCAGTGTGAAAGTGGTTAAACAAAACATGTTTGGCTCAAGATTTCAAGAATTAACACGACAATTTTGACAAAAATTCAAAAATAAATAGCATGAAATAATGAGGGGATGATGGTTTATATGCAAAAGGTCAACCTCACTCTCTGCAAACACACTTTTCTAATCATTGTTTAACAGAACAGCTCAGGACCAGAAGGAGAGATTGTCACCATATTTCACATTCAGTGGAATTAGTAAGATTAATTCTGGATCTTTCGAACTGTGCTTATTATTCAGTCAAGATGTGCACTGCTGGATTTAAGGTGAGGCATCCACCTTTTATAATTTGTCACTTCTTTGCATCCACATTTGAAGCATTGTCTGCTGTCATGGCTACAACCTGGAATCAGACTTCTTTTTTATTTGATTTATTTCTATCAATGAATTTAACTACGTGTGTTCTATTATAGGAGCAGACATGAGTGTAAATTGCAGCTTGACAACATGTTAATTCTAGTTTATTAACATAACACCCACCAGAGACATTTACTCATCTCTTGTCTTCAGATGCACTTTTGATATAATAATCCCATCGCTGCAAATCTTTGTCATCAAGTGGAATCTATTTAGGACTGAAGTGAAGAAGCTGCAAAGACATAACTTGTTGCATCATTAAAGAACTTTTTAAAAAATCTAGTTGTGATGTGTCAGTCTTTCAAAATCAACTTTAACCCCTACATGACATTTGACAGCAGTAAAAACACCTTAAACATCTTTTAGCCTGAAATTTGATGACTTTTCCTAAAGTGACCCAAAATACACAAAAATGAAAATATTTTAAAACGTTATACTTTTGTACATGTTAACGTTCAGTCAGACACGGATCCAAAAATGCAACACAGGGTTAGGAGTGAAGAAGAGAGGGATTTATTCAAGGCTGTGGGGAAGCAGGGGACACCGGGAAGCTCGTGAGGGAAGCCGAGTGAGGGAGGGAATTCCAGGGGAGGTTTCCAAGAGGGACCGGGAGGCAGGACGGCTGAGGCTGGGGTTCGGCTGCTGGAGCCGGGCTGGGGAGGCGACGATCCAACGGGGAGGTTCTGGCAACAAACGCAGACGAAAACAAACGTAAGACAAAGCGAGTTTCACAAAGTTTCTAAGCACACTGCTGGCCTGTTATCACTCAAAGGAGGATAATCTACAGGTGCTGGAGCACAGGTAGAGGCAGGCTTTATCCAGCGCTGATTACTAATGCGCCACAGGTGTGGAAGAGCGTGAGTGAGACCTGTCCTGTCCTAAAACCCCACCCAGCCTGAAACACACTTGCAGCCACCAGAAACAACAAGCACATACACTAAATAAAGTCTCACATGAAAAGCACAAAAACTCTGATCACCACAGGACAGGTGCTTCAATGTTTGTACACTGAGGCTGATTGGGGTCAAATTTGACCACTGAGATGGATTTTAGATCTACCAGTGTGGGTCAAATCAAGGAAAATGATGGCTTTAGGGCAGGGGAGTCCAATCCTGGTCCTCAAGGGCCACAGTCCTGCATGTTTTAGATGTTTCTCTCTTCCAACACACCTGATTCAAATGATCAGCTCATCATCAAGCTGTGCAGAAGCCTGATAACGATCCTGATCATTTGAATCAGGTGTGTTGGAAGAGGGAAACATCTAAAACATGCAGGACTATGTGTATTTTTATTTGCATTATTAATGTGACATTTAGACATTCTAAATAGATCTGTAGTTTACAATTAGACATGGACACTTACTATGAGGGAATTCTTGACAGGAATTCTTCACTACTCTACTATATTCTACTGTGAAGGCACAAAATATTAACAGAATGTAAGGCTTAAATCAAACCTGTAGTCAAAACAACCACAGTAAATTCATTTGTGTCCCTCACAAGTGAGAGATACAAACACTAGGATTCTTCTTCCTCCAACACTCGCTGATGTTTCATCCAGTGTTTATCGTGTTTAATTAAACAGGTTTGAACAGCGTTTGAACAGAAATCTAAATAATATAGCATTGTCAGGACCATGTTAGGATACTTTAATGAAGAAATTTCACATATTATACCTTCAATTAAAAAACTTACTAAGTTGCAGCATTGTTTTCTTTTCATTTTTACCATTTTTATTAGCTGTAATTCTTTTTTATTTTATTTTTTTGGCAAGCTTTGCTTAAACGAAAAACAAATGAAGCCAGTGGAATATTCTCTGTGCCCTTATCATCTCTCATTTTTTATATGATTGAAATGTTTTGTTTTTTAAAAAAGTATTTTAAACAGGTGACAACCAAAATGTGTCGTTTTCATGTTTATGATGCTTTAACATTCACTTTTGTTTAATTTGAGTCTGTCAGTAACCACAGAAAAACTGTTTAACTCCTGAAACATCTGGAAAATTACCCACTTTTAACCTTAATTACTGTACCACCGACAGCCAAATGATTTTTTTGTAACTCAAAAAGGTCACATTGTTGAGAGTAAATATGTAAATAAAGACTCTTTCCCTGCATGTTTTCATTAGTTGCAGTATGGATGACTTTGGTTTCGCTGTGGGCTTAGTTGAAGCTCTTGGATGGACTCTTAAAGACTGTAGAGATTAAACCTTCTGTGAAAAACTCTGAAAACAAGAACCTGCAGCCAGAAGAAGGAAATAAAAGACTAGATGGATGCAGGGTGACGTGCAGGTGAGTGTCAGTAGAACCATAAAGTTTAGATCATTTTAGTTCTAATTATCTGATGAGTTTTATCAACAATTTTAAATGCACTTTTAGTTTTCATATCCTTTTATGTGCTCGTGTGTGATCAGAGTGTGAGACCCAAAGAGCGACTGCTTGACCTTCAGCAAAATACGGTGGAAAAAAAATAAAACATTCCCAGACGTTGCGCCACCTCAGTGTGAGCGACGCTTCATGCCTGGTCGCCCATATAAAGAATGTCTGACTCCTCCACTGGTGTCCGTCATGATGAGCCATCTGTCAGCGAGCAGGCTCGTCTCAGTTTGAGCCAAAAGGTTGAACTATTGTCTCACAGTTTCATTGCACTGTGTCTCAAACTTTTGACTCAGTTTCAGAATATTTTGAGTATAAATTTGACTTACTTCCCCTAATAAGAATATGAAATCCTGGCTTCCCTAACTGCATCTTGCTCATATACTTCTTTTGTAGCATTAGTTCTTAGACATTTCTATATGACAGTCTTGCCTGCATAAATGAAAACAGTAAGTGAACCAATAACAGCTATTTGAAATACAGGAAAAAATTAGGGAGACTTAGTGCTACTTCAATGTGAGTAATGGTCTCAGTCTTGAGACAAGACAATATTTTTAATAAAATATCCACCTCTGTTTTTTTTTTTTGTCATGTCTAACTTTTCTTTTAAACATTTTTTTCTTGGCAGTAATAATCTTCCATATATCCTAAATACTATGAACTCTTGTCCATAAAGACACATCCTTTCAACATTGAATACAACTCATATGTGATTCCTCTATATGTTCTTCTTTCCGTTTTATTCATCATTTGCTTTCTTGCCTTCTGTGTAAAGCGTCTTTAAGTATCTTGAAAAGTGCTATATAAGTTATATGTTTTATAATATTTGATTGCATTGCGCCTCATACTTTTGAGTCGGTTTCCAATTATTTTGAATAAATTTTGACCTGGTTTTTAGTAGTTTTAATATAATATCCACCTGTTTTTTGTTGTAATGCCTAACTTTAAAAAAAAAAAAATAAAATCTTGGCAGTAACAATCTTCCATATAGATCCTCAATACTAAAAACTTTTGTCCATAAAGACACATCTTTTCAACACTGAATACAACTCATAAACAATTTCTCTATAGGTTCCTTTCTCCATTTTGTTAATCTTTTGCGTTCTTGCCTACTGTGCAAAGCAACTTTAAGTAACTTGAAAAGTGCAATATAAGTATTATGTATTGCTATTATATTTTTGATTGCATACTTTTTAGGTTGTGTCCAGTTATTTTGAGAAAATTTTGACTTGGTATTTAATATTTTTGCATCCCACCATTATTTTTTATTTTTTAAATTTTGTCATGTGCAACTTTTTAAACATTTTCTTCTTGGCAGTAACGATCTTCCATATCGATCCTCAATACTAAAAATATATATATATAATTTGCGCGTGCGCTGTTCGCATGTGGGTCACGCGAAACCGCATAACACACAGTTCATCCTTCCACCGACTCGGAGCCGCAACAACAGTGTTAGCTTAGCGGTGGCGCCGAGGATCAGTCGAGACACGCACGCAAACACCGCTTCGGTGTTTTTCGGACGTGATCTGGGAAACTTTGGGGTGTTTTTTCAGCTTTGTAAAAGTTGCCGTTTCCGCCGCGCAGGGAGCTAACTTATGGGATTAGTTTGCACGCAGCCTGACAGCGGAGGCGGACTGCGGTGGGATGGGCTGTGAGGTGTTCAAGATGGCGGCGCCCTGTGGAGTGCAGCTACTCTAACAGGTAAACAGCTCCGATTATTTACGTCTAATGTGCTTTTCTGACGCCGAACCTCCGCCAGCGTGTGATGTTTTAGTGAAGGCGACCTGTTCTGCTCGCTTCCCGGCTGATTGAAGGCGGCTGACAGGCAGAATTAATTCCCCACCGAGTGTGGGTCGCTGCTCCCAGCTAACGTTAGCTCTCGGCGGTGGGACTGACTTGTTTTTGGGAAGACCTGCTGATGGATTTAGTAGACGGTTGGTGCTTTGAACGCTTCCCGGCGGTTTCAACCGAGGGTTTCCGTTGTGCTTAAAGCGGTGCTCGGTGTGCCACAGAACAGATGCTTACATATTTTTATAATCGGATAAAGTAAACCCAACCCTGCCCATTGTTCTCTGCGAGTTGTTTACGACAGGCAGCAGCCAGTGGTCAGTCCACATACAGCAGCAGCCTGTCCGGGCTCTGCACTGCTGCCTCTGTGCTTATCACCATAATAGATTGCTATTATGACCTCCGTGCATTTTATTTAATACCTCATTGTGCATTTCAGCTGAAGGTCTTCTTGCAGCTTTCTGCAACCTGTCTTTGATCTGCAATTAACTCTAATTCAGCTCAGCAGCCTTTTTTCCTGATTGTCATATCAATCATTAATACTCTGTAGTCAGCATGCGTTCGTTGGCTTGTCATCCCCCAGCCTCCCCCTGCCAACAGGAAGACGAATTGGGTCACTAGTGTCGCAGTTTGACCTCCTCGACCTCTCTGTCACCGTGTCTCATGTCTGTCTGTCACTTCATCTAATCTGTGAAAGGCTAGCGTCCAGGAGCAGGGCTGTAGCCAGGATTTTTCAAATGCCACCCTAACACAGCGCCCGACCAGACGGCTAAAAGGTAGAGAACATGTCATACTTGCTTATGGTATAAATGTTTTATTTATTCAACTGTAGTTGTAATTCTGAAGCCAGTTTCGAAGCTGTCTCCTCTAGGACTGCAACCACTCATTATATTCATTGTGTAGTAATAAGTCGATTGCTTCCTGCATTAATCAGGTATTTGTTTGGTCTTTTAAATGTCACAAAATGGAGAAAGATGTCGATTAGTGTTTCCCAAAGCCCAAGACGACATCCTCACAAGTCTGGTTTTGTCCACAGAACAAAGATACTCAGTTTGCTGTCGTAGAGAAGGAAAGAAAGAAAATATTCAAATGGAAGAAGCTGGAATTAGAGAATTTTGACTTTTCGTTTTTTTAAAAAAAAGTACTCCAATTAAATATTAGGCAAACAAAATAGTCTGTCGATCAATCAATTAATCAATCATTGCAGCTGTAATCTCCACACTGACAGGAACACACACGTAAAAACGAGCAGAATCTTCATTTCCTGTTACCAAGTCTAAAACAGCATCTTAACACAAGCAGCCTTACAAGAATTGTGCCCCAGTAAAACCCACACAAGATGGATGTCTCCTGATTTAAATCGGTCCTGAGGTGTTACTGCAGCTGAAGCAGTCTGTCTGGTTGAGCGAAGGTCTGCGAGATTTCCAGGGAATATGAACTGGTTTCTGATTAATCTAGTGAGTTCACCACAAGTTCCCGGAGCCTGAGTGTCTTCCTTCTGCCTGTTTTGTTTTCAAGCACTGAGAAATTTTAAAGTGATTGCCACTCAGGCCTGAGTGTTTGTTTCTCCAGCGCCTGTAGGATCTTGTTTTTCATCAGGTTTCGACAATTGTGCAGCAAAAGGTTAAAAGTATAGAGAGGAAAAGCTGGGCACCTCTCAGGAATATACTTATTTGTTCCTAATTATGTAGAGCTGTAACTTTTCGTGCATGTTAAATCAACAATTTTTGTGAAGCAGGTTAGAAGTAGTTTTGGTTTCTGACTTTATTTATCTGTTAAACTATTATCAAGTTACTTCCTAATGCATGTTTAGACTCATTCATTGATGAATTGGAGATCTGAGTAATTATTTTGTATCTTTCTTGGGTTATAGCTTATTACGTGTGGAGATGTGCGGCTTTTTCTGTGTTTCATGTCAAGGAAAATTGAATATAAAATAAATCAGTTGAGCCGAGACAGAATTAACTGGCGACTCGTGTATAGGGACTAATGTTCCCAGCTTTTCAAATGTGAGGATTTGCTTCCTCTCCTTGTTTTACCTTAAAATAAATGCAATATCTTTGCATCTTAAACTGTGGGTCCGCCAAAACAACACACTTAAAAACATCTCATGAAGCCGTGATGGTCCTTTTGCACTGCTTATAGAGAAATACTGAGCAAACTAACCAGTGATGGTTCACTCCATCCATAAAGCTGAATATCTTTCAAGGCTGAACTGTTGGTAAAACAAAATAAGTAATTTTTGGTGATGTGATGGGCGTTATTCTCTATTTTCTGACATTTAGAGCAATCAATAATGGAAATAATGTGAGCTGTAGTCATGTTAATCCAGTAAACCTCTGCAACAAGCCTCCGTGCGCTCACTGAGCCGGGCAGTTAGGTTGACAAAAATCATTTATTCAAATGCACCCAAACAGGCTGTTTGTCTCTTTTATGACGGCGCTTTTAAATATTCAGGCAGCAGAATAGAAGGCTGCTGCTAACACACGGCCAAATGCAATTTCCAGTGTTTGCAGGGAAGCGCTCAGGCTGCATAAAGATTCTTTGTGTGCTCCTGAGCGTTCCCAAACTGCCCGAGATCACGCTGAGGGTTGCTCATGTTTGCTCCACTGACCTGCTCCTGCAAGACGCTCGTGTTTTTATCCACCGGTGTCTACACCCTGACTCCCAACCCCGTGACTCAGCAGTTAATTGATAACAGGAAGACAATTGTGCCGTGACTTCTCCTGTGCATCAACAAACGGGAACATCTGCAAACATTTTGTTGCTATGAATGACAGCGGTCCGGAGAGGCTAATAATGTCGTGTTTCATCCCAGAGGCCGGTGTTTTTATGTGACTTTCGAGGAAATACTCTGGATAATGATTAATTTCTTCTTTTTAGTCCAAATTAGCAGCTGTTATCTTGGTTTTTGTCGCGCATGACTCACTAATGTATGAGTTTGTACTCTGAACTAATTAAAAAGAAACAGTTTTGGTCCTGTTAGGAGTCTGATCTTCTTCTACCACATTAGATGTTGTGGTCTAAGTGTTGCAATGAGATCTTAAGAGCTGATGAGATCTGTAGAGCTGATTCATTACTCCTGTTATGGAATAAGCTGCTGGGTGCAGACACCCTGACGATAATGACCTGCCTATCAGGATTATTTATGCCTGTTTTTCAGATGGAGATTTGCTCAGGCTCCCTTTGGCCTCCTCCACTTTGAATGACTGACTCAGCGTCTAGCCTACATGTATCATAAACAAACTAATAATCTGAAACGGTAAACACGTTAGGCGCGGTCGTGTTTTATTTAAAGCCCCTTTTTATTTTTTTTTGCTTCGGTATAATGAGTACTGGTTCATGAATGAGACTTTTCATTTGATAGGAAACAGGGAGGATTTAAATGGATTCTCTTCAGCGGGGTCAGATAGGGTGCAGGTCATGTATCACACGGCTTAATCCGTTCCAAGTCTGTTCTCTGAACTTGTCTTTATTTGTACCGCAGCGTGTTCAGCGACTGTGGTTCAGCTGTAATAATCTGGGGGGAAAAAAACGAGCACTACAGCTAGAATGGAGAATCTGTGTGGCTGTGACAGCTGTTGAGTTAGCACTTCCATTAGAAAAGAGTTCATTCTCTTATTTAGAAAACACAACATACAGACAGCTTTCAGTTTTTGCTTCCATTTCCCAGTAGCAGAAGCACAGGTGTGAGTAATAACGCTGATCGGCTTTCTGTCGTCGCCTGTTGTCAGCAACACCTGAGTGTTACTGATATAATGTGTGCTGTGGACAAAGGCCTGTTGTCATTAAATATGAACTTATTTAAGGTTTAACTTCACTGTGACATTGATAACATCGTGCAACCTAAAATCCACTTCCTAGCTTTTACTTCTGTGAGCTTTCAGTCTTTGTTAGTGAATAGAAGTGTCCCACTTGCCTTTGGTTTCTGTGCAGTTGGTTTAATTTATTGTCCTTTTGGAAATTCTGCTTGTCTTTGTGGCAACTGATGGATAAATTCAAACCCAGCAGAAAAGACATTATAATTATAGAAATTTAAATATGGCGAAGGTCCATTTTTATTGTGTTTTTATGTCTTAAAAACATGGAGTTGTAAAGAAAACGCTGTAAAAATATGAAGATGCTCATTCCTGCCATTCCACTAATCCCTCCGTCAGCTACACAGCCTCTCAGCTTTATGGGCCAGAAAGAATTTTATCCAGTTTCTACATAGAAACTACAGAACCAGTAGTCATCCAGCTGAACATTTTTATCCCCTCAGCCTGCTGCTTCAGTGTGAGCCATTCAGAACGAGCAGTCCACCAGGTTTCATTACTTCTAAAGACACTTCTGCTAACTCTAAAGTGTCTAGACCAGGGGTGTCCAATCCTGGTCCTCGACGGCCAAGTCCTGCATGTTTTAGATGCTTCCCTCTTCCAACACACCTGATTCAAATGATCAGGATCGTTATCAGGCTTCTGCAGAGCTTGATGATGAGCTGATCATTAGAATCAGGTGTGTTGGAAGAGGGAAACATCTAAAACATGTAGGACTGTGGCCCTCGAGGACCAGGATTGGACACCCCTGTTTTAGAGGTTTCCCTCTTCCAACACATCTGATTCAAATGATCAGCTCATCGTCAAGCTCTGCAGAAGTCTGATAACGATCCTGATCATTTGAATCAGGTGTGTTGGAAGAGGGACACATCTAAAACATGCAGGACTGTGGCCCTCGAGGACCAGAATTGGACACCCCTGGTCTAGGCCACGAGCAAAGCACCCGAAAATGTTCTGAACACAAGAGTCCTCATGCACCCCCAACAGCTGAGGCATTGAAGATTACATTTATTTTTATTGGTAATGCCACCACGTAAATCAGAAAATCCTTCTTGTTAGCTTGTTGTGCAGCTAATGTGGCTAACGTTACCATCAGGAGTGATTGTACGCCCAGAGGTCACAGCTCTGTGGAGATACATTCTGAAATGGTGGAAACTTTTAGACCGATTTGAAACCAATAAACAACAGAAAGAGTTTGAAATGAAAACTGAAACACAGCCCGTTAATAGTGTGAACCCGGAGTCCCTGTAGAGCTGTTTCCAAGCTGTTGCTCTGCACCGTTAAAATGCTGATGTTTAGAACTGCAGCATCATCTGACAAATGTATGAGTAAGTGCTGTGAATTCTGCGATGTTTCCATGTAAAACCGTCACTCAGAGGTCGGATGTGACAGAAAGTCTTTGTCTCACGCTGTCAGCTGCTGGTCGTCGACACACAGAGCGAGTCTTCTTCCTGAATGAGGCGGTGGCAGCAGCAGCAGCAGTAACAGCTCATGTGTACTTAAAAACAGGATGTGATACATCTCTGAAGGTTGCCCTGCATTTCCTTACCACTACAGCTCACAAAGCAGTTGTCCTACTGTGCAGGCATATATACAACCTATTATATCAATATTTAATGATAACTGTATTTATATCATACCTTTTTAAAAACAAAGCTGCTTTTACACAAAATAGGAGGATAATTAAGAAGACAAAAGAGCAACAGAACATCGAAAAAGGCCAGAAAAAAATAGAAGTGGGGTTAAACATGGTAAAAGATTTAAAATAAATCTAAAGAGAATAGTTTGTGATAAACAGGCAGTTGTTTTCACATTACGAACCAATGTGTAGATTAAATGAAATTCTATATATGCGGTAAGTGGAAACATGTAAACAAAGCTATTTAAGTTCATCATAATTATATTTCCAGATGTCATTAAAGTTAAATTAAGTATTTTTACGTTTGTTTTCGCAACTCTGTGCAGCGTAGCAAGCCCTAAACACAGCGCTGATGAAGCTGCTGTGTCACTTTTTTCATTCTCCACCAACTCCTGAGGGAAATATGTGTTTTCCTTCGCTGCTAAATACTCCGCCGTGTTCACCAGCGAGTTGCTAACTTGTTTGTCTGCTGTTAGGTGCTGGGCAGGGGGTGTTCGGTGTGTGTGTTTTTTTTTTTTTTTTTGCAGCTTTTTCACAGAGTGAGCTCCAGAGATTACGCTGTACGTGTTTACAGCAAAAACACTGAGTTCATGTGTCTGTTTCAGCCATAACTTGTGTAGAAATCTCACCCCAGTGTGTGATTCCACTCATAATGTGACCTCACATGAACTCAAAACACCTCCCACTGGTTGAACGACATGTCAGGGCCATTGTATTAAAAATATGGAGTTTATTTATTGAGCGTTTAATATTTCAGGGTAGATCATATGAAAGGCCTCATTAAGGACAGCATTCCTATTCATTCTGTTTAGAAGAAATGCCTTCAGCACAAACCCCTGCTTCCCATTGCAGAGTTGGCCGTCGTCACGTGAGCGCTAATCCTAGATCACAGCTCCAACTAATTCTGGGAAATGTTTCTGAATTGCTCCCTCGGTGCGACGTAGAGGTGCCTGGAGACTGTGTTGGTGGGTGGGCCCCAGGAGTCCTCCAGGCAAGCAGGGACGGACACCGTGAGAGAGACGCTGCCTCCACCCCCAGCACTGCCACCACCATGGCCAGGGAGCAGCCCAACGTCGGGGACCTCCTCCCACTCCTGGAGACCTCCGACCTCCACCAGCTAGAAGAGATCAGAGGCCTTATCAACGAGCAGCTCAGCACTGGTAGGCTCGCTTGTTTAACGCTTTCCTGAAAACGTACCCCAACTACACACTTCATGCATCATGTCCTTTCTGTTCTTCCCGAAGAGCGAGGGTCCATGCTGCTGAACGGGCTGGTGGATTACTTTTTGGAAACCAACTCCGCCCAGGCCATGCATATCCTGTCATCTGTCAGAGAGCCACATGACAAGGTGAGAAACGCCTCCTTTGAAATTTACTTACTATTAATCACCACTGCATTGCAAGTTTGGACATTTACACTTTGTCCATGATGCTTCTAGAGTCAGAAAAACGACACCAAGTTATCAAAAAGCACTACTGACTCATACTTTGGACTGTATGTGGGGTATTATCATTGTTTTCCATCATAAAAGTGTCAAAATGTGGTGATTTTCAGGCTACAACAGAGGTTTTTCTAAGTGCCAACTGCTGTTTAAAGCAGCTACATCTGGCTGGCTACTCAATTATATACATTTTTCCATAATAAAAACTATTTTTATCAGTCACAAGTTGCAGTTTGCTGTGTGTGTACATTTTACAACCACTGGCCTTCTCTTCAAAACAAAGCGAGCATGATGACAGAAACAGGCCTATTTATCTATATGAGTTCGCCCACACATGCTCTATTCAACGTTATGTGTGCTCAGCTGAGATCTTTTTGATAAATATTAGCAAAACAATTCATGACAACAGAAATGCATTGACTCCACAAATAGGGGACGTCCTCATTAGACCGCTGTTCCTAATTCCGTGAGTACATTCGGGGCCATGTGGCGTACATTTTGTCGTCCACCTAGATGTCTGAACGCAATCCAAAATTTGTGTTTCCTCCAAATGGAAGGTAGTGTGGTTGTGATTATCATTACGCTACTTCCCAGCCTGCTTGAAGTTTGCTTTGAGCTCTTGAAAGATCCACTACAGCTTTACGTTCCAGACAATTCATGCTTTCCATTTATGTGTCTTCCTCTGTAAGGGTACACGTGACATAGATGTCATCATTAGCCAAATCCATGAAGGTTTGCATGAACTGTTCCCCCTAAAGTTGTGACTGCACCAACTATGTGTGTGCCAGGAAAACAAATCATGCTTAAAGCCAATGTTATCTTTATAATTCATCAATACCAGAGCTGTAATTGAAATAGTCGCTGCAGGTGCTTTTATTTGTGTAAAACCAACAGGTGCGTGTTCTCCAGAAACCCTGTGCTTTGTTCGCCCACTGTGCTGTTTTATAGTGTAGCTGCTAAAAACGGCCTTGTGTGTTTACGTAAAGCCTGATTATAGTGAACAGAGTCACTTGAAAGCATGAACCATTGACCATTAGGACACCACACGGTCTTTATTATCTTGAATGGACAAAAGAAAGTTTGGAAACACCTCCATTGTCTGCTGTAGCTCACCTGCTCATGCTTCTCCACTCATCCTCCAAATTGTTAGTTAGGAACTTCTTGTACCCTTGTTTTTTTTGTAAACTCTGTATTGTGGCTGGATCTTAACATTATCTTCAAGCGTTTTTCGATGCGATGCAGAACTCATGCTTGAGTAAATAACACCAAGCCGGCCGGTCCCCGAGGCAGCGCAGCAACCTCGAGCCGTGACATTTCCATCGTCGTGCTTCACAGTGTGGTTTGAGGTTCTTCTCCAAAAATGCTGTCTTTGGGCGGCACAGAACATGTCTAATGTCACGGCGGTCAAACAGCACTATCTCTGACTCATCTGTGCAGAGAAAACTATCACAAAAAGCCTGCTCTTCATCCGTTCACTGGCAAACTGTAGTGCTGCTCTGACGTTTTTGAAGATGAATACATCCTGACACCAGTTTCACCTGCGGATGCTGTAGTGAAATTTAAGGACTCTTACTGACTTCTTATTGCGTCAATACTTCACTTAAACTGACTTTCCTAGGGTGGCCATTCCTGTGACAAGTCGTTTGAAATCTGCACCACTTGTAAATGATTTTCCTCGCAGTAGATTCATTTATTTCATATAATTTTGCCTTTTAAATCCTCTACTGGACTCACAGAAATCCACATCCTGTTTTTCTGAGGCATGACGCCACATACTTCATTAGCAAAGAGGTTTAAATAGGAAAAGCTCCACCTGTCACTCCTTGAAGAGTTTCTAATCATCTGAACCTAATTTGGAAAGCCGTGATTGTAATTTGATGGATTTGAAGATGTGATAAATGTACTTTCTTCCTCCATGGAACTCATCCAATTTATTAATTGTGTCAAATGTTGTCAAAAACAACCAGCACTTTCCATTGGATGTACTGATTTTTTCACATGACTGTATATCTGTGTATATCTTTTCATAGATCAAAAGCCCTTATAGGTTTCTTGCACCTTTTTAATTTAAAAAATAAGCGAGTCTCTGCTGCCTTTCCTTCGTACCGATTGTGTCGGATACGGTCCTAACCCTGCTCTCCCTCTTTCACAGCACCTTCTAGACAAGATGAACGACTGTATGACCAAACAGGCCTGCCGGCTGCCCACCCTCACACTGCTCGGCCATGTAATCCGCAAGCAGCCGTCCTGGATCCACAAGATTGCTCGATACCCTCTGCTGCTCTCGCTGCTCAAATGCCTAAAGGTAAAGACCCGGACACGACTAGCTATTTCTCACCCAGCCGCTGTGACTCTCCTTTAGAGATACATTTCATCATCTTCTGAGGGTTCGACGGTACATCACTTAACACCTTTTTAAATTTGTTTGGATTTATTTCATGTGCTCTCATCCCTTAAAGCTAGCTGTCAAGCCTTTTTGTGAAACGAGATGGGCTGGGGATGTAGGTTTTTACCGAGCAAAGATTTAATGCTGGCAGGCGCTGACAGTGTGCTGTTGTCCCGATTTGACCCAGTATGTTATTGATTGGCTTTGTCAGTTAGTCTTCCTCGGTTTGTCTGCTCACAGTGGACAGAGAAGAGGTTTACTGTGTTCGTGCTCAGAAGTTTGCTGACTGAATCCTCGATTAGGTCAAGTTTCTTTTTGCCATATTAGCAGCAGGGCAGTCAGTCTGCTGTTCTGGTGCAGGATTAAATTTATCAACATTTATGTGATGGGTTTTCATGAGATTTTACTCAGTGCTCATCAGGATGACTTGTAATAACTTTGATCTTCCAGCACCGTCGTCAAGTCAGAATTCAGTGAGTCCAGTGTTTGTTTTTGACCAAATACCTGCAAAACTTTACCTACTTCCATCATCCATCGTTGCACTTTAGTGCTAATCATTAAGTGTTTGCATGCTAACATGCTAACCAAAGATGGCGAACATGGTAAACATTACACATGTTAAAGATTAGCATGCTGTGAGAATGTTAACATGCTTGTATTAGCATTGAGCCTAAAGACTGCTGTGGCTCTTGGTGTGTTTGTTACCCACACCACGATATTATAAAATACAAAAGAAAAAGCTTTAGAATTTCCCAATAGATGATATGTTATGCAGCATGTCAGAAAATACCAGGATGTAAAACGATATCTGGTCAGATTTTGCGATATGAAAACCAGCATACTTTTCTGGCCCACAATCCTCTGTGCAGCGAAAGATTTGTCACATACGTCATGGTGTTTTGTGCGAGTATAAACAAGCCAAATGACAGCTCATTTCACACTACAGTCTGCAGCGGATAGATGAGCAAGATGGCCTAAAGTTAAGCCACAATATTATGATAAAGTGGCGTTTATCAGTTGTATGCAAACGGCCCTTTGTAAAGGCAGCTGCAGTACAAGCTAAAAGAAAAGTAAGTGATTTGGAATGCAGCATCTGTATAACCATCTGTACAAAGAAAGAAGAAACAAAGACTGTAAACAAAATATATACAAGATAATCTCAATAGTGTTGCAGCAATCCCAATAAACGCTCAGTAAAACCACACTTCTTCTGCAGGAGCTGAATATATACTCGTAAACATAAAAAGGCTGCTATGGTAACATGTTCTTCTATATAATAAACATAAAAAAACATCAAGGAAGTGAGACTGTCTTTATCCAGTTTTCGCTTAAAAGGTTTTAATATGAACTTGTTAACTGTTCTTATAGTGTCCGTCTTTATTCTAAACTTCTTCTCCTTGGTTTCGCTGCAGACGGATACGGACGTAGTGGTGCTCATAACTGGAGTGCTGGTGCTGATCACGCTGCTGCCCATGATCCCTCAAGCTGGGAAGCAACACCTGTGGGAGTATTTTGACATCTTTGGCCGCCTGGCATCCTGGAACCTTAAGAATCCAGGTATGAGCCGTGTGTCGTGTCTCCACAATATATGCCAGTGCAATGTTTGTGTGCTTTCTGTGAAAGTTTCTGAGCTTGCTGACAGGTTTTTGGGGACTGAAAAGTTTTCTATTTAGTCTCGTTATCTATTAAAGAGTTACTCATTCATTGACTTCTAAGGATATTTAGACTTGCAGTAAATAAGCATGTAACTGGAGCAAGAAAAACAAAAAAGCAGCTTATTTTCTGAGCTCTGTACGTGTTTTTAATTCTATATTTTTTATCACATTCAGGCCATGTGTCAGAGGTTTACCTAATCCACCTGCACGCCAGCGTCTATTCACTCTTCCACCGTCTCTACGGCATGTATCCGTGCAACTTCGTATCCTACCTGCGCTCCCATTACAGCATGAAGGAGAACATGGAAACCTTTGAGGAAGTAGTGAAGGTGAGAAGTTACTGCTGCCGTTCCGCTTTGTCGCTCTTTATTATAGTTTCAGAGCAAAATGATTAATAATCTGAATTTTGTGTCCAACCTGCAGCCGATGCTAGAACACGTTCGTATTCATCCAGAACTGGTGACAGGAACCAAGGACCATGAGCTCGACCCCACCAGGTATGTCTATTATTATATATATTTTTTAATATCCTGGAAAACGATGAGTTTGGTGTTTGCTGCAGCACGAGGACTAACAGTGTTTTTTTTTTTTTGTAGGTGGAAAAAGTATGAAATCCATGATATCGTCATCGAATGTGCCAAAGTGTCTCTAGACCCCAAGGAGGCCTCCTGTGAGGAGGGATACACCACCATGCCTGAGAACTTTTACCCCCAACTCCACCTGCGACCACAAGACTGCACTTCCAGCCCCTACGCAGACCTCCACAGCAGCTACGGTCAGAAAACAAAAAAAACTCCTTAGAGCCTGAACTATACTGGATTTTGAAGATACTTGTTTATCTGTTGAGATATTTTTTACAGTAATGATAAACATATTTTTCTTTAGTGCAACTGCAGGACAAAGAAGTTTCTCCACTACCTCAAACATGTTTTTTTGGCAAATCTGTTGTGCAGTTTCTTCCACCAGTGTTTGTATGTGTGATGAAAATATGAAGCCAAAAGGAAACACAGCTATGTTGGTCATGCTCTAAAATACACTCTGTGTTACAACCTATTGCAGCCTGCAAATTGAATCAGATTAGCTTGTAAGACACGAGGAGAAAAAGCCGTCTGAATGTTTTTTATCAGTCTCTTCTTTCCTGAGCATGATAAACAAGATGCAAGAGGAAAAAAAAAAAGAGCCACTTACACATGTGCCGTGTTACGAATCTAAATCTCAGTTTGCAATCAGGGTTTTTGAACAGGCTTTTGCTCCTTCGATATCAACGTGTTTAATATGACATTAATACAATTTGAAATGCCTTCAAGCACAAAGGCTCAGGTTAGGATGAGGTGGTGGTTTTATTATTTCATCTTTACTGTTTGAACTTGTCCAACTAGTTAATTTTACATTTGAAGTCGTTTTGATGCGTAAAGAGCTGGTTTAAACCGTTAATCTTTAATGCAGCAGTAATGGAAAATTAATTCACATATTAATCATTGATGGACATCGTTGTTAACAGGAGCCCTTGTGCATTATTTTTAGTGACCATCCTGTATTGTTGATATGAAACAAACTGTTTTAAAGGACAAATACCAAAGCAGACAGAGAGAGAGAGACCCCAGGTTGTTAGGTACATCCATATACATTGATCAGACTGTTTGTCTTCTTGACAACAGGAAGCTCTTCTTCGACCCCATTCTCGACTCCACGGCAGCCGCAGCCCCCTCCCCTGTCCTTGCCCCCCTTCTCAGGGACACAGTCCTCCTATCGCAGCCCACAGACCTCCAGACGGCAGGTAAGATCATCCATAACACGATCAAACGCTGCCAAAATCATAGATTGATAATGAGAGGGCGATGCCGGAGCACGGTGTCGTTAAACGTCTGCTTGCTGTTGTACTCAGAGTTTACGCTCCTTATAGCACCTGTCAGATGTAATTAGTCGATTATTTGTCTCCAAGAAATAAATCCACAAATTGTTTTTGAAAGATGCAGAGACAAAGTGAGTTTGCAGGCAGCTGAGTCGAGCTTCAGGAATTGCATCTCGTGCCCCCGTCGTCATCCTGCCACCTCTCTGTAGGCACTACCAAGGGTTGGTTGCCTTGGAGATACCATCTCTCCATTTCTATTATTGGGCCAGCCACGCGAGGGAGGGGTTTGGGTGTTTTTCTGCACCCTGGGGTATGTCAGAGGATTTGTCTCTGCATTAGACTCCCACTGACCCAGACAGACGGAAAATCTGGAAAACATGGGAGACTCGCCATTTTGGGTCAAACTGCATTTTCCATTGGCTCACTTCACCCGGATCCACCTGCTTCCCCGTCACTGCTCAGCACATTCACACTCAAGTCGGATATTTTGGTAAAGCAAATAAACGAGACCTTCGTTTTAAACTGCAGCTTAATAAATATGCTAATTTTCACATGATTAATCCTCATTTTTGTCACCAGACGTGGTTCAGGCTTTCACCAAGATACACAAACTGCCAAAGAAGCTGGAGTGTAGATCTGTGGCTGAATGAGAAATGTTTTTCCCCACTAAAATTGCTTGGCTGATCTGGTCCCACAGAATGAATGAACCCATTCACTCTGATTTATCTACCTAATACCAGAACTTCTTTTCAGCTCACTGGAATTTTTTTATGTCTCTGTGAGCTTTTTTTGAGGTTTGAAAACATCATCAGTTAGGACATTTAAATGGGAAAGTGTCTTTAACCTGCTAGATTTCCAGTGTGTCGTATTTCTTGGATGAAGAATCAGTTCCTCTAAATTCATCTGCATTGTGTTCTGCA
The DNA here is from genome assembly GCF_000690725.1 of Stegastes partitus. Lineage (NCBI taxonomy): Eukaryota > Metazoa > Chordata > Actinopteri > Pomacentridae > Stegastes > Stegastes partitus. The sequence continues at coordinate 66,718 of NW_007578285.1, forward strand.
GCACCAACAGTATTTAATCTACTCACACTGCGATTCAGTTAACCCTTCTATTATCTTTGGGCTCAATTTGACCCCATTCAATGTTTAACATCTCTAAATAAATCACTGACATAATTTTTTCAGTTTTATTTAAAGGCCCATATAGTATACATATAAACTTGGGTAACTATTTCAAGTATGATATTTTCTGGAGGTTTAAATGGCTGGGGTCAGATTGAACCCAAGGATAAAGGATGCCAGTAAATCTGAAGGTAATAGGAGGGCTAAAGTTTAATATCCAGCTGCTGCAAAACTTATATTACCAGGTTATAGCAGCAAGAGGAATAGTTTGACATTTTGGAAAATGTCACCATGAAATAAAGCAGGCAGCCAGGTAGCATACTTAGCACAGTTGTTGGAAACAGCTAGCCTAGCTGCTAAACATGTTATGTAATTGCTTGATTGAATCATTGATGTTGTTTATGACTTCATCGGGGGTAGCGAGTGCGATTTAGAGGAGCTGGTAATCAGATTTCTGGAAACTTTAAGACAGAGTTTAGTTGTTGTTTTTAAGCTAAGCTAACCCAAATAACTTCTGACTGTAGTAAATTTGTCAAAATGTTATACTGTAATTTTGATGTTCTGCTTTTGTGCATGCTGTGATTGTTTTTTCGTCTGTTTTTTTTCTTTGCAGAACTCCACATGTGAACTGAACTCTTCCTGTGGGGGGAAGGACCCTCTGTGGAGCCCCTCCTCGTTGTGCGGCATGGCCACGCCCCCTTCCTCAAGGGGCATGTCGCCCAACTTAGAGCTCTCCCACAGTGCCTCACACCTTCCCAGCCGCTTCCACTGCACATCAGGTACAGGCGACTTCACTCGGACACATGTCGGCGCGCCGTAAGTCGTATGTGAACGACTTTCTCCTGACTGTTAATTGTTTTGGTCCGAGCAGGAGGAAAAGGAACGCCGGCTTCCAGCACTCCAGCCACCTCTTCTCCACCTCCTACCCTATCAGATGACTTCCCCATAATCTCATTACCAGCCAACACAGTCCAGTCCAGTCCACCCAGAAAGGTACTCCTCTCCTCCACTGCTCTGTGAAAATGTGTTTATAAACCACAGATTCCGAACATTTAAGATGAGTAATTATTTGCTGTGTTGCCAATTAATTTCAATGCAAAGTAGAAAAAAGCTGCTCAGAAAGCTCCTGACATCTGTTTGCTTCTCTCCTGCTCCCTGTGCTCACATATCCTCTGTTTTAATACAGCTGAATTCCCAGTAAAGCTGTTCTCATTTCCTAGTTTTCTGTTTGTTATCAGACATGAAATAGCAACTGAAACGCAGCCAATTAGGACAACATGTGAACCATAAGTTAAAGACAAGAACTGTGCTGTGAATTCAGATGTACTTACACGTAAAATGATCACTCAGAGAGAAAGTTACAAGCGACGGAAAATCTTTCTTTGCGCAGCCTCGATTTACTTCACAATGTTTGCACATGTGTGGCTCTTTCGTGACACTTCCTGCTGCCTTTGTCTTTTAATACAGGTGACTATCTTCTATGGAAAGTAGGTCTGGATTGTCCAAAAGCTCACTAAATTTGCTATGGGGTGCTTTTTTGAGAAAAGGTTGTTAAAGGGGTAAAGTCACGATATCGAGCAACCAAGTTGGTAGTTTTGCAGCAATGTTGGTGCTTTTGTTAAACCTTTTTAGTTGGAAAAGGTCAAAAGGCAGATTCTGATTATGGTTTACTTATGATTTATTTAACAAGCCAGTACACTGTTTTCTGAATTCCAAGTCAATTCAAATCATCTCGGAGGCAATCTGGTTTATCAGTTCTGGTTTAACAGCGACTAACGTTCAAAATGATGACATAAAAGATCTGCCTGTTTTAAAATTGTGCCAAAAGTTCCACAAGAAACACAGAGAGGTGGAGTGAAACACTGCTTTGTCACTTGAAATGAATTCATAATCCAAGTCATGATTAAACTATTAACTGTGTGACTTTCCAGGATCGACGGCAAGGAGAAAGCGGTAAGCCGGCGCTGGTGAGACAGGAACCAGTGAAAGACATGGAGAAGGTTTCGGAAGTAGCTCCAAACAGAGGTGAGACACGATGACTCCCTTTACTGTGATTTATCATCCTTCGTTTAAATGTAAAAGTCTTTGAATTGGATCCAAAATGTAACAATGAAAAACCAACACCAACCCAGAATTGCTGCAAGTGATCAGAGCAGATGGAAAGTTTATTTTTAATGCACTCGGTTGGACAAAAATCTTACCTGGACTCAAGTAGACTGAATCTTTTTTGACTTTGTGCAACATCTATTTCTTATGCAAAATAATTAGTCAGCAGCATTAATGTTAAAATCAACCATAAAAGATGTGAAATTTTGTAATTTTGTTGTTTGTGCTGTCTGGATGCTTGATCTTTGTGATGCATGTTTGTCCTCCTCAGATGCAGGAGCTGCAGAGAACATCTCCATGACTCTGACAGAGCTGTCGGTTTTCATGAAGAAACAGGAGCTGGAGCTTCAGCTGAGGACAGAAAAGGAGAGGGAAGAGGGTGAGTTTAGAGCTTGTAGAGTAAGATCTAGCCATGTCATTATCGTCTTCTTTGAGAAAAATAATCCACCTGAGGAAAAACTAAACGACTCCATCAAAGCAACCTGCTGTCTTTTAGTGGACAGGTTTCAGTCAGATTCAGAAATTGGTTTGATGAATATTTTACTCTTGATTGTGTTTGTCAAAGTAACATGTGGTTGTACTTAATAACTTGTGTGCTTTTTTTAAGCCGACATATCACAAAATTGCCAGATTGGTCTGTTCATCCAGATCATTTACTAGTTGCAGCAAAAACAAACCAACTATAAACACACAGTATAAAAACACAACAAACTAACATCTATTAAAAACCAACGAAAAAGTGAGAACAGGAGAAATAAAGTTGACTCTAAGCTGCAGATTTGGATGTAATATAATTTGATATTCAGGAACAGAAACATTTCAGTAAAAATGGGATGCTGTAATAATGAAATCTTGTAAATAACAGCATTAGCAGACAGCAGAGTGAGCCAGAGGGAGACAATTTTTTCTTTTAACTGAACCAAGAAGTTTTGAAATGAATCTCGTTTTTTAATTATGTAAAGTAAACTGCTTCTGCTGTGAAGTTAAATGAATGTGAGCTCATGGGCTTTGGCTAAATATCCAGGATGCTATCACATCCCCGGTTATATCCCTGTGTGTTCAGCTTGCTCTGCACAGTTATTGGTTTAAATCCCACTCGAGCCACGTGTACTAAAAATAAAGGCACCTAACAGTGCTGTGAACCACTTTGAAGGAAATCATCTGCCAAATGGCGCCCGCTCTGCTGCTAAAGCTAACTGCTTAGACTTAAGTAATAAACAGAAGCCCCGAAAACCTCAGTTTTTCCACCAGCATTGCTGTCATTTGGTACCCGCTTATGATTCCAGAAATATTTAAGCAGACACTGACATTCAGAATGTACATGCAGGTTTAAGTCCGTCACAATCCCCCATATGTCGTTTCTGCTGCAGCTGCCATCACAGAAGAGCTGCTGAAGATCACCGAGGATAAGCAGGAGCTGTTGGGCCTGAGAGGCTTCGACTCCCCTTTTTATCACACCACTGAGACTCTGACTGGCTGTCAGGCACAAGTCAAGACCCTGTCCAACACCCAGCCTGGAGGCCCCATCCGAGACACCCACCACGCTGTATCAACACCCGACAAAGCTGAGAATACTGCAGGTAGCGGCGGCGTTGGCAGCGACAGAGGAGGAGCAGGAGGAGACAGCAGGACTTCAGCCCTCGGCCTCGAGCAGCCCTGGTCCTTCCAGTCGGGCTTCACTCCCATCGACCACCACCTGCACCGGAGCCCCTCCGCGCCGGACGACGAGGTGGGAAAGTTCGGGATGTTCTCTCCGAGCCCGTGCAGCAAGACGCCGGCGCCGGTGCCATACGAGCCGTTCTTCGACCTGGCCCTGCCGAGGGCGGCGTCGCTCTTCGTGGGCCAAAAAACGTCGGAGGCCGTGCACAAGGCGGCGTTGGAGAGGCTGTCGCAGCGGGAGGAGGGCCTGGAGGACGGGGAGGAGGAGGGCGTAGTGTCTGCTTCACCACTGGAGGTGCTGGATCGCCTTGTTCAGCAGGGGAGTGACGCCCACGATAAAGTTCTCAAGAGGTGAGGGCCTTTGACTTTGACTCCGCTTCACATCTGTGCAGTTGGAGGTTGTTTTTTTGGCTTTTATTTCTACCTCTGCCGGGGGTTTCACCACGCGAGGCTGCTGCACTTTTACACTTCAAGTTTTATTTTCTTCCGTTTTTAACTACGGCGATTGTGCGTTGGGCTCCGAACGCTGCCAAAACCTGGGTGACCTACGCTCCATACTGTGCCTGAACGCACCCTGTGTAGACCGAAGCTGCTGCTCGCGCTAATATTTGAATGTTTTGTGTCGTTTAAAATATACTAAACCTGGGTTGTCTCAAACTTTTATGGCATTTTATCTGTAGTTTGCTCACTCTGGGGTCAAGTCTTTGTAGGTGCTCAGAAGGTTTTAGATATTTTAATGGAGATAAACAGGTTTTTAATCCCACTTTTCTGTGCATGAAGTTACACATGCTGAGGATTGTGTAGCTGTAGCGGAGGTATTTGCTCTCTCAGGGCTCGGTTGTGAGTTTGAAGCTTCACGTTGATGGCACTCTGGAGTGTATTTTGATGTGCTGTTCACTGTGCAGAGCCTGTCTAGGTTGTTTTCGGTCTGTTACTGCCGTCCAAAGGAAACACCCAGTTCAGAACAAGCATGACATTGTTGAGAATCCACCACCCCCTTCTTTTCACACACAGTCAGCCAGCCAATAATACAAAAAAACAGCAGAGACTGTCAGCAAAGTCAGCACGGGGCGCCCAAAACAATCTGGCTTCACTCACTCGAGTCATCGCCACATTTTACCTTCTTCATCAGACACCGGGGTCAGATGGAGCGGAGGGAGGGGGGGAGGCGACTGAGATAAATAACCAACAAGCCGTTTTATCGCCATGTGTTCACTCGTAGAGGTGAGGCAGTTTGGAAGACAGAGGGAAGAGAACAAAATCCTCTTCCTGAGCTACAATATTTAAAAGAACAGTTACTGATTTACTCTCTTGACTTGAGTCACCAGAAGACTGCAGGTGTTGGGACACTTGGTCCAGAGCCATCTACAGGAAGGGAGTTGGGGTTAACTTGTAGGTTTTTGTTTGAATTAAATAAACTCGATGTGGCTTTTTCAGGCTTCAGAGGTGATGGAGAGGTTTAATCGTGGTACTTTTGGGCATTCTTTGTGCTCAGCTAACTGGTATTAAATGTTATTGAATGTAGGAAGGGAAGCAAAATTTTCTAAAATTATCAAATTTTTCCTTTTAAGATCTGATGCGAGGGATAAGTATCGTTAAAGATGCTGCTACTCTTGCCGATACTGCTTCAAATTGGTATCTTACTGGTTCTTTTTGTAATGTTTTTTAGATGTAAAGTAAAAATAACAACAAAATGAACATTGCTTTATTTTTTGATTCTTCTTTTCTAAGTGACAAATTGAACGCAGGACTTATTTTTTGCTCAGTATTTTTCAGAGCACTTCTTCGGTCACTGCCAACACCAACATTCAGTTCGAGAAAAGGTGGAAAATAAAGAATGAAACCATTTCTAGCAGCCTCCAACTCACCAAATCCTCTGAAACTGAAACTGAGTATTTCAGAATTTGCAGTTAAGATGAAGCTCTGACCGTTTCCGACTGAATTCATAAACGCGACCTCAGTTAAACAAGCAGCTATTTTGTAATTTGGTTAACTCTGTATGTGCGTGTGGAGTCCAGACTGGGACATGAGAGATGAACTGCAAGTTAATCAGCGGATACGGGGCATTTCTCTGCTCGCATGTGATGAACTTTTGCGAGACGTTTTGACAGATTCAACGTGTTTCTGATCTTTACATACCAACCAGCATTGTCAACTTCTGCTCCAGTGAAACCACACCTTTGAATGTTTGCTTCTGTTGCTTTCTCCAGTACTGAGAGCAGGAGCCTATTCATCTTTAGTAATGTAACCCTGGTTTAATACTTCCATCCTTGTCTAATGTCATGACAGATTTTGTGAAATTAAACTTCCCGTTCATAATGCGATACGACAGACGATAATTCAAATTGTCAGATACTTGAAAGTGGTTTTAAAGCTGATTTGTAGGTTAAGGATGTTACAGTATGTCCTCGTAAAGATTCTTTCCAGATTGGAGAGGATTATTTTTTCATCTTTCCAGTATCATAGAGTCACTGTAATGATAAAAAGCTCTCCTGCTTTCTGCACCCTTCACCCAGATTTTGTGTGTCAAGTGCAGCAGAGTTTAATCTGTGCTGCCATGTTTCCTTCAGCATTTCTCGCAGAAGTGGTTGTAAACAGGAAGAAGTCAGTTTGATAGAATCAGACAGGGGCAGCATATGAGCAACATATTCCAAACTGTGAGTATAAACTGTTTTTTTCCCCCCGCTCTGTTCTTTTTGCAGATTACCTTTGCCAAGTAAGTCAGCTGACTGGACACACTTTGGAGGTAAAGCACTCACACCGATAAAAGATTCTATTCTAGAGACTGCAGACGGAGCGTTATTTTGGCATGACCGGCGATTCGTCACGAGCTCCGAGACATGAGCAGCATGTTAAAATGTTACCGCGCCGGATAGGTAATTTGTTCAGCTGAGGCTTATCAAAACACAAGGTTCCCACAGTCACACAGGACCTGAAATTCAAAACTTTGCCATTTAGAGAGACCTCTCCTCTCTGTTTTTCTTCTTCTTTTTTTTTCTATATTCAAATGCCAAGCACAGGAATCTAATTTTCTCAAGCTGCAGTCACAACAAAATAGACAAATAGAATAAAAGTCGGCCAAGTTGTAATTAAAACTCTGGAATTTAACAGCCTCCCCTGGCCGGCTGATGGGAGTCATGTAATTTCAATTGCATCTGAAACAAAACTGCACTTTCTCTTTCGGATGAATGGATTATAGTCATCGGATGGCTGCGCTCTCTATGGAATTTACTCCAAGTACTTTTCTTTTTTTTCCCCGTCTTTGTACATGTTTACAAGTGAAGCCCTGCAGCCAGAGTCGAGCTGGACATTTATAGGTTTTCTGTTTTTCATTCTAACACTTTGTCGGTTAAATAGCACCCTTGAAATTTAGAGTTTTCACCTCCAGGCTGCTTATTCAAATCAACAGACCGGCTGATAAAATCTTGCCTGGTTGATCAGTAACCCTCTGTGGTTCTTCATTCAGTACCATCAAGATATCAAGTCAAGCTTCCTCGGTGCTATTTGTTTGCCAGAGAGGCTTTATTTTCCATATGTGCTTATTTAATTCACCAGTCTATTCCTGAAACATTGCAGATTTTAGTGAAATTTGGTGATCGAGGACCATTAATTCTGCAGGTTGTTCCATTCAGGGGTTTTTTCTGCATAGAAGAACTGATGGTGCTCGTCTTAGGAGAGTTTGTTTCACCCAAGAGAAATTGCCAGCTGCAAAATGATAAAGAATTGAGAGTAAGATAGGAAGTACATGCATTAATAAGTCAGTTTTGTTAATTTGTTCATCTAATGATCAGAAATAATAGTTAAAGGTTTTGTTAGGAGTATATGTCTGGTTTGAAATTTCCAATATTTGGTGCCAGTACTAGTTCTAACATCATAAACAATATCAAACAGCACTTTATTTTTGTAATAAGGTATGGATCACTCCTCCTTCTTTAGTTTTTTCTCCTCTTTAGCAAAAACTGAAACCCGTGTAAGCTTAGTAAAAGCAGAATTTATAGCAGTTAGATTGCACAGGCGTTCCTAATTTTTTATTTTAAAGTACAAAAACAGAGGGAACATTTTTGATGATTGGAATTTTCTTCCACTTTTTTGTTTTGTAATATTTGTATTAATGCAAATTCTGATGGAGAATGAAACACACCTGAGATGATTTAGCAAAGTTAGAGGAGGTTTATGCTGTTTTAAATGAACAGCCAATGAATAGAACTTGTTTTTTTTTTAAGTTTAAAGATGTATAACCCTAAATTATTAATTCGCAAGGAACCATTAGCCAAAATATTCTCAAAGTATGGCCGAGTGCAACATCCAAACAGTCAGAGCAGCAATGTTTTGATAAATGATGTCATAATATGCTGCAGTATTATAAATAAAGCGTTGTGGTGCTACAGGGATGAGGGTGTCTTATAAATATAGCACCTTTTAAAATCTGAGAAGTGCGATATGAATAAATATGATGATTATTATTTTGTTACTATTATTATTATTACAACAAATCAGATCGTCTGAATGAAGGAGAACAGACTTTTACAAACTGCAGCAAAAATCACATCACTTCTATGTTTGTTTTGTTAAAAAGAAATGGAAAAATTGCCATTAAAGCTAAAACCTTGACTCTTATCGCAACATATTTTTAAAAATTTGCAGCGTTATTATTCTTTTCCCGCACATTGTTCAACAGTTGATAATAACCTGAACCATAAACCTGCACAGGAAACTGTCACAGTCATTAAAATCACAGCTTCCTACGTAGCGACAGTGATTTTTTACTGTGATGCCTTCGTGACATTACCTGCGCTGTTCTGCTGTTGCACACTTAAATAATCATCTCGTTTCTGGTGGCGTGTGTGCGCGTCAGGTGTGCGGCTCTGTTAATTACATTATTATTACGGTGGCCTCCTCAGGCTCGGCTCCGCTGGACGAGCTCCACACGCTGCGCAGCCAGCTGCTCCTGCTGCACAACCAGCTGCTGTACGAGCGCTACAAGAGGGAGCAACACGCCGTCCGCAACCGACGCCTCCTCCGACGCATCATCAACGCCACGGCGCTGGAGGAGCAGAACAACGCCATGGCAAGTTTGCGTGTGCTCATTATCGCTGATTGACCCCCTTTTTGAGGCACCTTCATGTTTCACTGGCTTCTCTGGATAAAATATTAAGCAAAAGGATGGTGGAGCTGTTTCTTCCACTCGAAGCTCACCTGGTTGGTTCTTTAACAATGTGTGTTTTCATTTTGAGCAACAATAAGAGGAGAAACCGCATCTAAACTCCTCTATTGATCACTGATGCATTCATCCTCAATGTGATTTTTATTTTACAGAATTACAAAGTAAACACAGTTATTATAATTCCACTTACTGTCGCATTTTTAAAAACAAAACAACCAATTAAACAAACTGCAGCATGTCTTCATAAATAGCTGTGATTACACAGACCACCAGACCACCACCCAATGTCAGGTTTATGCCACCGCTGCTCTAAATTAACAGCATTGGTAATTAGCAGCATCATTTCTTATGTTTCTGTAACGGTTAATACACCAGTACGTAGAAGCTCTTTAGCTGAAATGATGTTTTGAATGCCAAAATGTGATTATTATTGTTAGCCATACATTTTCAAATTTGCTGTTTTTACAAAAAAAAAACCTGAAAAAATAGTAAATTATTTGAAGAGTTCATTTGTAAAAACAGATAACTTCATCTTCACAAACCTTTAGAAAACCAGCTTTTCCATCGTCTACCTGAGACAATATCAATCAAACTTAAGTTATTTCTATTTTTGTCGTGTCATTTCTACTGAGTCAAATCCACTCCGCTTCAGTTTGATTGATATTATCTCAAGAAAACAACAACAAAAAAAAGTTTTCTGAAAATCTACAAAAATTTAGTCATCTGTTTTTGCAAATGAACTCCTGCTCTCAAGATGTCAAATTATAGTTGTTTGCTTGCATTCCTGAACAGAAACATGAGTTTTGGTGGTTGATGTTATGCTTCTGACTTCTCAGTGAAGCCCAGTGGCTCAGATTTGGGTATAAAAAGGTGAAATAATTTGAAATTGCTCATTCCTGTTTTAAACGGTAGAACATCAAGAGCTGAGTGCGAATTAAAGCGCTTCATGATGCTGGATGGTCTAGATATATAATATCTATATACACACACACACACACACACAGTGCTTAATAAATATAATTAGTTCATCACTGTCGTTCTACATTACTGCAGTAAAACTACAAAACAGTCACACCTTGATTTTGCAGTGATGTAAAAGAGTAACATTCACAGTCATGACAACAGTTCTGCTTAGTGCAGTGAAGCTAGTTTGCTAAAAAATGAACGACAAAAATTTCAATTTCACTTCAAAACGCTGAAGCCAACCAGTAGTCACATCCATTAAAAGACCTCGTAGGTGGTCAGGAACCTTGTGAAGCTCAGTTTCGGCATAAAAGCAGCATTTCGATTTGAATTGAGTGCAAACAGAGGAGAATCACGGCACTTCTGGGTTTCTATACAGAAGCTCATTGCCAGGGATTGATCCTTTTTTAAGCGTCTTCCAAGTGTGACTTGCTTTTCTAGAAACAGATAAAACAAGAAGGGGGGAAAAGGTGGTGTAGCTGTTGTTTACACTGGAGCCTCACATGGTTGGTTCTTCAATTTTCATTTTGAGCAACAATAAAAGGAGAAAACGCATCTGAATTCCTGGGAGACGCTAAGCGATCACTGAGGCGTTTGAAGCATTTCATAATAGCAGCTGTCTCATCAGCTGATGTCATCCACAGCACACGACAGTGAAAATGTACCTGAAGACAGATTAGTTTTCAACAACTGGTGGCTGCAAAGAAGCCACGAAGGCTGTTCTGCTTCCAGGAATGCGACGTAAACAAGGCAGAGAAACACTGTCGCATTCATCCAGTCAGCTGAGAGATTAAATTCCCTGCAAACATTTAAGAAACGCTCCGATTTGAGTTGTTTTTTGGTTCAGATAACTGCTGTACATTTTGTACTCAGCCCTCGTGCGTCTGTGTGCGTCTGTGCAGAAGGACCAGCTGAACCTGCAGAGCGTCGACATCTTGTCCCTGAGGGAGAGTCTGCAGGTGGAGCAGCAGCGCTACAGGCAGCTGTGGGACGACCGGGAGACGGTGGTGACCAGGCTGCACAGTCAGATCAGACAACTGCAGCAGGGCCGAGACGACTACTACACCAAGAACCAGGAGCTCCAGGTGCACACGCCGACGCTCAAACGTGCACCTGCAGTCACAGTCGTAATAAAAACGCAGCATAAATATACTTGGCCAAACAACATAACTAGTTTGAATGTGTTTCGTGTCCCCAGAGCAAGCTGCAGGAGTGTCAGAAAAGGATGGACGAGTTGGAGGCAGAGCTTCAGAGGGCCAACAACAAAGTCTGCCACACTGGTCACCTCCTCAACCAGATGACTATCAAGGTATTACCAACCTAACATAGTTTAAAGCCTCTTTTCAGACTTTAAATACATTGATTTCATCTGTATGTTCAGGTTTATAATGTACTCATGTTGGCTACAAGGCGATGCTGAAGGAGCGTAGTCGACTGAAGAAAACCTCGGTCAACTGAACGCGTATTTACTCCTCAAAAGATCTGTTATCTCTAAGTGCTGAGGAACACAACGCAGACGAGTCGGTTCTATAGCTTTTGGATGAACCGCCGTGTTGGTTGTTGTGTAAACCGCTATTTACAAAAAGCTTAAACTCGACTTCTTGGCCATCCGTCGGAACAAAACGCAGCCTCCCCGACGACTTCTCTTGACACGGTGTCAGTTAGTTCGCAGCCGTCTCAGAGTAAACGTTCGCTAAGCTCAGGCAGTCTGCTTCCTTCCTCCACCACAAATAGTGGATTAATCCCGGAAGGCTGTTGATGTTGCGCTTTTCTCCTCGAGAAAGTAACACGAATGATTATTTGGCTAATGACGAGCTGGTCAAATGAGAGTCTGCTGGACAACTGATCGGCCAGTCGACTTGGAGGCGAGGTCTGGAGAACACAAATGAAAGTATGAACAAAGAACAGTTCTCTCACCGGCTGCATACTGATGTATTTAAAATCTATCTGGCCAATGAAGTTGTAAATAATGACAATGGTAGCTGCATATGTCCCCTTTCTTCTCGCTAAACACCTTCTGATGTCTATTTTATGATTTACAGAAGAATTAAAAAAGGACAAAATCTTATTATTAGAGAGTTGCAATCAAGTTTTTATTCTCCCTAGAAAATACTGTTGCACTATGGACACTCTAAGTACGGTGAAGTTATTAAACTGAATCGACTGTATATGTTTGACAGTTGCGCAGCTCTGCAATGCATTTTTTGACAAAGCACCCAAGATGATCCTTAATGTTATTTTTATTTTACAAAATAACAAATCAAACTTGTCACAGTTTCATTTAGCATTACAGCGTTCTTGTTTTTTGAATAGCCAAGCAGACAAACCAAATTCTATTATATATTACATACATAGAAAGCTCTTATCACAGTTCCAGTTTGTGCTTCATAATAGATTAACTTCACTGTCACGACAAATAAAAACAATTCCGCTTCATGCAGCACTGTGGTAAAGCTAGTATGCTGAAAATAAACAACACACATTTCATTTCACTTACAAGTGATGGAGCAAAAAGCAGACCCGTCTGATTAAAGACGTAAATGGTAAAAAAAAAAAAAAGATGCATTAAAAAAAGCAGGATTTTAATTTGAATTCAAACAGAATTGTGGCACTTTTGGCTCTCCATACAAAAGCTCCAAATGATGGTTAAAAACTGTATTCTCTACCACAGCACAGTGAATTCATTTGTTCATCTTTTTGGCCTTGTTGCTGTCACTAGGAAATTAGTTTTTCCTTTTAATAAGTATCCTCCAGTTTGTGCTGCTTTGGTGCAGCCTTAACCGGAGTTGACTCGCTGTGTTCTGGTTAAGGTTTTAGGTGAAACTGGTAGTTTTGAATGCAGTACTGTTACAGTTGCCTCAATAAATACTGGTATTACAGATACTGGACTCGTTTAAACATCACCAGACTGCAGACATTTATATGCCTCCTGCCACAAAGCAGACACCAACACGAGATCAAGCTTAAGTTCCTGCTTAATAATGCAGATACTAATTAGTGTGGTCAGACTGGGACATCACAGGTACCTGAATTCTTTAACTAAAGCCTGGTCCACTTGTAGTTGTGGTTGCTCAGGTGTTTTTTTGTTGGTCCATGACTAATATCTTATAATCTTATATCTTCCATCAACTGGAAAGGCGTTAAACTCAAATAAGATCCACATGTCACCAGCCACTCACGACTAACTGCTGAACGTTAAATCAGCCAGATTGTAGTTTTAATCAAATATTTTTACCACAGATTTCAAATACGCTCAATCTTTGCTAAACGGACGAGCTGGGCAGGAGGGCGCTGGAGCTGGCAGGCAGCTGGGTCAGACTCGGGGAGCAGCGATGAAACGTGCCCCCGTCCTCGCCCTGCCACCTCCGCGCAGACCGCAGACTGTCCCAGGGCTCGGTTGCCTTGGAGATGTTGTCTCACCCTCTTTATTTTTGGGTCAGCATCGCGGGGGGTCTGGGTGTTTTTCTGCCTCCTGGGGTTTGTCTGAAGTCTGCTTCCCTCCTCTGACCCAGACTGAACCCAAATCCTGGCAAACAGCGAGCCGTTGATTCAGGAAGCTGGCATTTTGAGTCCACACGCCGTCACCTAAAGGTCCCTGTTTGTGAAATTCTGACAGGATGAATAGACTTTATTAGAGCTGCACCAAAAGGACCTAAATGTTTGATCTGTTTGTGGCAGATACCAATAATAGTAATGTTACTGATGCAAAACTGAAGAGGAAACGTGATTTTTTTTTTCCCAAACACAACAGTATTTCTAGAGCCTTCACCATCCCCAGGATAAAAAACACATTAATTTATTCCAAATTTGTAATATTTACATCATATTTCCACTATGCAAACTAACGCCAGACCTCACCTCTTTGTCTTACATGTGCAGACACTGAATAACAATAAGGAAACAGGACCAGTTAAAACAATACTGGAACATGATCAAGCCTTTAAATGGGGCTACAGCTGGCTACCAGCCCAGTGCCATCACTCTTGCTCTCCTCCCTCCACCTTCCCAATGTGCAGAGACTCACCGCTGCTACAGACTCCGCAGCTAATTTTCAAATAAACCATTTACTGTAATTGGCTTTTTTTCTTTTTTTAGCTCGTTTGCAGCAATTTGCAGTGAAAGTGCTTCATGTTGCTGCATGAAGTGTAAAACAGGTTGTGGGTGAAGAAGGGAAAGACAGAAGGTTTTATTTGTTCATGAAGTCTCCCACAGATTCTGTTGCATGTGTGGTTAACAGCAATTATCAAACTATTAGAATCTTTAACTGTGTGGTTTAATATCCTGACATTGTGGCGTGAGAAGTCAACTCTTAAGATAACTTAACAGAATGGCTGCAACGTGTAAAATATTGAGTGAACACCAGAGTTCAATTCTGCTCATAAGAAGCGTTTCTTCTACAGAAAAACATCCGCTCGATGTATTTGCAGCACCTCGTTGAGCTTCTGATGAATCCACCGACACCGTTAATGACCAACTCTGTCGCGCTCGCCGCCGCCGTGCTCCCAGATACTTTTGGACAGGGTTTGTTTGTAGCGTAATTGCTGCTTTGCCCTCCGTCATCATTGTTTGTCTCGTTTGTCCTTCAGCTGAGCAACAGCGAGAGCACCCAGCAGCAGATGAGCTTCCTGAACAAGCAGCTGCTGCTCCTCGGGGAGGCGCATAAGCTGTCCATGCAGGAACTACAGCATGCAGGCGCCGACAACACAAAGGTACGCAGGAAGGCAGTGTGTGTTTGAGTGCGTTTGCTCGGAGAGCTGCAGAGATGACGTACTGAGGTGAAAAAGGGGACACTAATTGGGTTTGTTGGGTGTCAAGTCGAACTATATCACCGAGGAGCTTTTTTTTTTTTTTCCTCCAGCTTTGCCGCAACGTCTAACTAAACATAGCCGTAGAAGTTGTGTGACATCAAAGTAAATCCAAAGAGCCTCTTGTTGAATTATGTGTTTTGACCTCGACAAAGTCTGGCAGGTTCAGGTTTTGGTAAAATTGGAGCCAAGTGTTGGAAATGTCATGTAATGTTGCTGACTCACAGGTAAGAGTTCAGTGTTGTTCCTCTTGTTGTTTACTCAGCTGCCACATGTTAGTGTGATGTTTTCAAGTTTTTCTGCAGAGTTTTGTTCTGATCGCCTCAATATATTAGTGAACCATCAATATCAACTGTTTTGCAAATGTTTATGTCCTCGGTAATGAATTGCACATCTTATTAATAACACTGGGTTACAAAAAAACACTTTTTTGTTGAAGGTGTCCAGGATTTTTTAACTGATTTAGGACATTTTTGCAACTCTGAATCCAAAAATGACATCTGCTTTTCTGTGTCAGGTCAGGTTTTTATGCCAACTCGATTTTAAAAAATTGATTTTACCACTAAATTGATCACATTTTTTGACATTCGCGATTAATTTATGTTAGTATTTCTCATGTGAAATCGTATTTTAGAGGAAAGATTTCATTTTCTAATCCTTTTCATAAGCTAAATGATCCAAAAGTTGATGAGCGTAAACATTTGTAAAGGTAAATACAAGTAAATTGCATGTTTCAACAAATCAAAATTTTGACCTCGTTGAGCAAAACCAATGTAATATTTGGATTCAGCACATTGCAATTGTCCAAAATCAGCTCAAAAAACTTTGACTCAAATGGGTGTAGACCAGTGTAATGATAAGACAGCTTGGTTCATATGTCTCGTCTTTTAATGCACAATAAACCAGCACATTTTACCAGTTTATGATGCTGATCACGTTCTATTCTAGCCTAATGTTTGCTCACTTATTTTATTTCAGTCATGTATTGTACTCGTATCTTACTGCTTTTCTACTTTTTAGAAGTAGAAAAAGTTGCTTTTTTTCTGAGCAATATCTGGCACAAGACTGTCCTTTGGGATTAATGGCATTTTAGTTTATCTTATTTACGTCAGAATCAGTTTAAATAGAGTTTCATATACAAGGACGGGTTTGGTGCATTTTGTAGGACAAATAAAAGGAAGTAATGTCGTTCAGCAGGAGATGCAGTGTGACTTTTACCAACAAGCCAGACACAGTAGGAGTTAAAATGCAAGATCAGATTTGTTGTACAATCTGGTACCAATACTAATTCCTTCCCTTTACTTTAAACTAAAGCATCCTGGTACTTTTAAACACCACCTATTCCTCCCAGTCTTTCCTAACAAGATTAAAAGCAGCAGACTGTTTCCATGTTTGGGTTAAAACACCACCTGTGGGCGGCTCTGTCTTCTCATCTGACACTAACTGAGCTGTGTTGGGTTTAAGTGTTGTTGGAAACTCCTTGTGCAGTGAAATAATCTGAGCTGAAGATGCATTGCAAAGCTACTGAAAAAGCTTTTACATATACTGACACAGATTGCATGTGGTGGTTTTAGTTTGCAGATTATTTAGCTCATAAAGTTAATTGCTTGCATTTAATCTTTGCAAAATCTCCCAATCTCCAGGTAAAAGTGCAAATCAGGGCACTTGAAGCTATAATTTGTTGCAGCTGCTGAACTAAGACACGAAAGACGAGCGCACTTAGCAACCCATAGCACTTAGTAAACGATCCTTTTTTTGTATAGTTTTAATGTCTTGTCTTGTTTTTATATTTATTTCCTTTTTATTATACATGTTTTTATTCATATTTAAATGTCTCCTTGTGTTTTTCTATACATGTATGTGGAACAACAGACTGTAGCACTGATCAAGCCATATTTCTGCTTGGGTACAATAAAATTTACTAATGTTGTTTAGCAGTTTTGGATGATTGTCCGCTGGATGTAAATAACACTACACAGACAAACCTGTGAAAAAGCAACCTTTACTTAATGTACAGTTATCTATGTGCAGTCCATATTGGCATGAATGGAATGGTAATAATTTAAAAGGTCTAAATTGCACGCAAAAGAATACGTAAATAAGGTTACATACATATATGTAAGTTGGTCTTGTTCACCCTCATTCATTTCCTGTCCCTTCCGACTCTTTCTTCTCCCGTGCGTCGCCGCCCAGGAGGCCCACATGCTGCAGCTGTCCTATGGGAAGGAGGTGGAGACACTCAGGCAGAGTTTGCTGGTCCAGGGTCAGAAGCTGGAGGCGGCGCAGCAGAGAGTCGCCGAGCTGGAGACGCACCTCTCCAAGAAGGAGCACCTCATCGCTGAGCAGAAGAAGTTCCTCGAAGACGTGAAGTGTCAAGCAAAGTGAGTGGAACTAATCTAAAGTCTTAAAAAAATACACATAACTGTGTAACCTTTAAATGTGTGCTTTGATATCTGTGTAAGACATACTTTTGCATCAGTAGAACAGAATCTGAATCAGCAGGACATAAAGTAGTTGTCTGAGTAGATCAAACACCACTTAATTTTGTGTGTATTGATAGAAGCAGGTGCAAATCTCCAGTCACCTGTATGTGCAATTAAAGTCTCTTTTCAAAGTTTCTGTCACACCACACGTATCTCTGTCACATTCTCTTTGTCTTTCTCCTTGTCCCCGTCTCTTCTCCGTCGATGCAGGGCGGAGCTGCAGGCCTCCGACAGCAGGTATCAGGCTCAGAGGAGAATCACTCAGCTGCTGCAGACTGAACTCCTGCAGCTCTACAGCAGAGTGGAGATGGAGGCTCCGGCCAGCAGCACCAGCAGCTCTCCACCAGGGGGCAGAGCTGACCCACACACTCCTGCTGACTCCAGGTCAGGCCGCCTTTTGGGTTTTCTCGACAGTCCAAAAGTTCCCCACAAAAACACTTACCAGAAGACGCGTTTTCATTTATTATGCAGTCAGTTTGGTATATTTGCTTGTTAGGAGTCCACAAGGAATTGCAGATTTTGTATTTACCTTATTAGCACCTTGTAATTTTCAGCCAAACCAGCGGTGGATGGCTAGGATGGTACTTTCTGTCTGTTTGCCGCTTTGGCCCAAAGTTAAATACCTCAACAGTTATTCAGTGGATTCCCGTGAAGTTTGAGATCCATATTCATATCCCCCTCAAGATAAATTGTAATAAATTCAGTGATCTCTGTATTTTTCTTTCAGTGCCAACTGCAGGTCAATAATTTTATTTCTCACTTGGTTTCTGTAGTTTGGTTTATGACCAAACGTCTGCAAAACAAATGGCATTCCCATCAACCTCAGCTGTACTGAGTGTTTAGTGTTAATTGGCAAATATTAGAATGCAAACATGCTAAACTAACATGGTATTTATAATATGTACTGAATGTTAGTACTGTCACTGTTAGCATTTTAGCATATTTCCATTTAGATCAAAACACTGCTGTTCTCCGATCAGCATGTTAACATTGCTGAGTCTTGTTTAGTGAAGCTTGCTGCATCGTTGTTTTTTCCTCCCCTAATATTAAATATATAAGTATAAGTACAGTACCTTTGACCATCTACTTTGGAGAATTAAATATCTTCTGCTGTGATTGAAAAAACATGTCAATGGTCTGACTTCCTGGATGTAGACTGTGGGTATAAGTACACAGTTTTTTTCTCCCCTTCCGATATCTGTGTCCTCACGTTTTCAAAATCTTGTTCACAACAACCTCTGATCAGCAACCCACATGCTGTAAATTTCAAATTCTGATGATGATTTGCAAATAGAACAAGTCTGCTCGGTGCTTTGGATGAATAATTGTAAAGATCGGCAAAGAATATTTGCAACAGTTGCTGTCTGTCGGGGGCATTCTTGTAGGTTGCCCACAGGTTGTAGAAAAAGTTTTTTTTTTTCTAAGCACCAACACAAGTTCCCCCGACGCTATTTTGCAGATCCACCATCACAGCAAGACAGTGGTGATTGGTTAATATAAATACAAACAAGCCAGAGCAGAATGATACGAGGAGCACACAGACCATTCTCTAACCTGGTAGCTCCAAGACTGATGTTTTACAAACGCCAAGATAAAAATGTTCCTTTTTTTTTGATATTTCTAAGAAAAACGTAAAGATGTGCATGTGTTCAACGGCTTTTGGCTCCTCTTATGGGTCTAAATATTTCATATTTAGTTATATTTTCCAGTTGATAGATGTTGTGATCCTGTTTTGCCCATTTCATTCGGTGTAACTTAAGCAGCTTGTTTTTAAACGTGGTGTATAAAACAATTTCAATTCACATTTGACCAGGTTTCATCAGTAATGTCAAAGCTAATGAGCTAAAACTGTGGTACTTGCTTTTAAATGGTGCTTGTTGTCGTTTGTATTGGTTCTAATATTTACCTAAAGACAGTTTTCATTCCTTGTAAATGTCGTTTCCTCCACAGTGTCATGGTGCCAGATGGACCAAGTAAAATTCACACCAACGAGGAGACAGACAGCAGACCACCGCACGATTCCCCTCGTGGCAACGGCAGCACTTTATCGCCAGGGCAACCGAAGGCGAGCAACTCTTCCAAGTCGACGGCCAACTCCATGAACGGCAGCCAGGACCTGGCCCCGCCCCTGCTGGTGGAGCCGTCCCTGTCCTGTCCCCACGCCAACCCCCTCACGCCCCTGCCCGCCTCCGACGCGCCGCTCACCGTGGGCTCCTACCCCAGCGCCAAGAGCTTCCTGGGCATGAGGGCGCGCGAGCTGTTCCGCAACAAGAGCGAGAGCCAGTGCGACGAGGACCAACAGCAGCAGCAACAACAACAACCGCCGCTGCCGCGCCTGGCCGGCCTCGCCCACGGCCTCAAGACTGAGCTTTGCGTGGAGCCGCCGCCGCCCTGCCCGGGTTCTATCGCCCCTGTCGGCTCCCCGCCTCCCCCGGCCACAGCCCCCGGTGCTCCCGCTGCTCCCCTCACTGTGCCCACCAAGGAGCCCCCTTCTGAGCCCAAGCAGCGGGCCTCCAGCCAGGAAAGTCCCCGCAGAAAGGCAGGGCCGGGCGGAGGCAGGAGTCAGGTGGGGTCGGGTCGCCCCCGGCAGCAGCAGCTAAAGATCATGGACTACAACGAAACACATCATGAGCACAGTTAGGGACAAAGAACTGAGTTGGGACGAGGAGAGACTGAAATTTATCGATGGAGAAGAGCTACAAATCAGCTAAAGAGTAACATGTCAGCAACTCTTTGGAATTCAGTGTTATTTGTTCCATTCCCCTGAGGGTCCTCTGAGTGGACAACAGGATTTCCCCCAAAATGTTTTTCTACTTTTGTTTTTCTTTTTTTTTTTATTGATTTATTGCTATGAAGAATTTTGACCAATTCAGCGTGTTACCAGTGAACATGCTCGACTATGAATGACAGCCTGCACCCCATGAGCTCAGAGGGTCAGTTCACCTACATTACAAACATGAATGGAGTTGTGTTCGTGGTGCTTGCAGTGTTGACATTTTTGGCAGCAACTTGTTCCTTCCAGGATAAATAATTTGGGAAAATTCTGATTTTATTGACTTTACACTGTAGAAATGTGCGTGATCTGAACTTAATGGGGACACTATCTGGAAGCAGCTTGCTGGTAAAAATGAGTCATTTTGAAATGCTGTGAGCACCACAAACACAGATCCATTTATCTCCATTGCTTTGGCTGTGAAGGTAGAAAGAGTTCTCAAAACTGTGACAAACACAACCGTGGGATTTCGTCCACACTACTAGATGATCTGTAATTCAGGTGAACCGGCAGCTCGCCCGATCTTTTCGACGACTCTCTTTCTTTTTAAAAGTCACCACAGTCGATCTAATGAAAAACGACACACCGCTTTATTATTTTTCACGATGAGTTCAGAATGATGGAGGTGAACTTCACGTTGGGGGTGTTTGGTTTGTTCTGGGGAGAAGTGTGACCTCATTGTTGCTGGACTGCACTGGAGCATTTCCATATGAACCTTCACTGAGTTTTTGCCAGAAAGAGAGAGATGTGGGTGTAATTCTTGGATTCCGTACGACATTTGACAAATGGTAGCATTTTATGCATTTTTATAGACTTAACATTCCCTACCTTTATGGGTATTTTTCTATTTGTTCCACACATTGTGCTCACAGATACACATTTTCCTAAATTTGAATCAGACCTGCCAAGTGACACAAGCCCCAGCTATAAAAATCACTATTTTCTGTTCAAGACAACCAGCCGATTATTTTGAAAGTGCCATGCAAACATTTGGCTGAATTGGCTCGTCTCTAAACAGAAGTGTTGTTTCTCAACTTGCGTGTACATTCAGCTGTTATGTACAGCATGGGGAAACCAAACACGTCTTGTCCGATGGGTTTTCCTTTTCTGCAGGTCTGATAAACAAGGAGTTACCTCTTTTTTTTCTCTCCCTCCCCTCCTCTTCGAAGCATTAGAGGTAAACTCCGGTTGTGAAAGTCGTCTAAATCCTGTTGTCCACTGGGAACTCCTGCTGTCATTTCCTTCTGCCTCGCTATCTAAAGCATGTTCAACAATCCACTTTAAATGCCAACCGTAGTAACTACAGCAAACCAAGACAGAAGGTACAATCAGCACAAACTGAAGAAACCAGGACTCTGACCGGAGCTGGAGAATCTGGGACAAAATGGCAAAAACGGAAGTTCTTAAAGCAGTGGCTTGTGTTTAACTGTGAACAATAAAGATCGTCTTCAATGTTTTGCACTACAATGCTGACTTCTGCTTTGTTTTTCCTGGTGAACAGTAGATGGGAGGATTTGCTGCTGCTGTTTTACCTACATTTGGTGTTTGGACTGTAGATTGGACAAAACCAGATGTTTGTTTTAGTTCTGACAGAAATTTCCCATTTTCTAATCTTGCAATCCTCTTCAGTTGAACCATGTAGGGCTACAGGAGAAAGAAATGTTCAAAACAAAGTCAATAAGCACTTTAAAACCTGCTTTTATTTAAGGCTGGTAATTGAATCACAGACTAAAATGTGTCTAAAGCAACAGCATTTATTGAAAGCTGGTGTTTGCTTTGTTTTGTTGAGGCAAAACTTGTTTTTATTGCAGTTTAATGGAGTAGTTTGGCGTTGTTGTTTTAAATAACATGTCCACAAACTACAGTCCTTATTGGCAGGTTTGTCCAATAGGAAGCCACCTTGGTAGCACCCTAGGGTGATTATTTTAGGCAAACAAGACCAGATGTTCTCTGAATGAATAGGAAGGGAACAACAACTGCAGTTTCAGTGGACAGGAAGACTTAAAAAGTTTGGTAAATGTGCCATAGCGAAGGTGTTGACTCAGTATTTCCAGTTTGGCTGTTTTTGGTTGATGTGACATTTTTAGTGTTACATAATTTTGCCTCAGATTTTGCTTTGACACTTAACCACCAATAAGCTAACTACTGTTAGCCTAGTAGCAGTGGTGGCACTATTGGTAGTAAAAAGGGGAAAAATGACAATATTGGGGGAAAATGCGACAAATATACCAGTTAATGGTAACGCAAACTTGCTGCAAATTTAAATTTTTAACTGTGGTATGTTGAATTTTGTTGCTGTAAATAGGAATATTTTGGTATTTTGCAAAATACAGACACTGAGAAACCAATACAGTCAGTGATAAGGATCGAAAAGAACTGCTAGCCGTTAGCTTAGGTTAAATTAGCTGAAGCAGCTGGAAAAACAGCTAGCCCTGGTTTGCCCAAAGGTAAGTCCACCTACAAGCTCCTCTAAAGCTTGCACTTAACGCTTTGTATGTATTATACACTTTATATAGTCGTCACATGTGTGTCGAAACAATGCTTTGAGGTTTTATAAGGGTGATATGGTGGACTATTTGTTAGCCAAAAGATGGTGACCTGATTCGTTAGCTGTTAGCTTGGTTAAAACGGCTTGAGAAACCGCTAGCCCAGCTTTGTCCAAAGGCAATTCCAACTACCAGCTCCTCTGGAGCTCTTAATTATCGCTTTATGTGTTATATATACTTTTTGTAATCATTATAAGCGTGTAATAACAATGCTTTATAAGGGTGATATGGTGGACTAATTGTTAGCCAAAAGATGGCTACCTGATTCAGAACCGTTAGCTGTTAGCTTAGCTACCTGAGAAACAGCTCGCCCTGCTTTGCCCAAAGGTAAGTCCACCTAGCAGCGCCTAAAGCTAAGCTAAAGCTTTTAATTAACATGTTGCTGTATGCTCGTTTTTAATCAGTACATGTATGGAAACACTTAATGTTTTTGTAAAGGGTAATGTGTTAGACAATTTGCTCCAAAGCTAACCGTTGCCTGACACTAGCTTCATATTTAATGAACAGATATTAGCAACAAAGCTAATAAGCACATTTACTAAAACATGCAACCTATTATTTAAATACTATATAAACAATAATAAATAAGGTAAGTCTGACATGTAAATAGTCTCTTAACCAGTATTTCAGTTGGGTTAAATAAAAGTTAATAGCAAAAGCAGTAAACCAGGACTTGGAATACATTCTATAAAGCTTTTTATTTTTATTTATTTTATGTGCATGAAGATATTTAATTGAAGTTTAACCAGTTGCCTGTGGCCTGCTTTCCTGGAGATTTTACATGTTTCTGTAAGAATTTGGTTAAATATTGCCTTTACTAGTATGATTAAAGTGTTTAATTGTCACTGTAAATTTGAACACTCTATATTGTGTTGTAATAAGATGAAATCTTCTCTTTTCCAGGCTGTAACTCCACTGCTTTGACATTCCTGGAATCTTCTCTGCCTGTTTTTCTTTTTTTTTTTTTTTCATATATTCTCCAGAAGGTGAGTACATTTCTGTGACCAATTTTTCAGAGCTGCTGGATGTCCCTCTATGTTGTTTGTATTTACTCCTATCCTTGTGTTTGTTGTCCTGTTTCCACCAGAGGACACTGTTGATCCAAAAACTAACGCCAGGATCTGCAGCCATGTTGGGATCAACAGGTAAAGGCGGCCGGGTAAATATGAGCGTTACACAGTTGATGATTGAAGATGATTCAGATCCTCAGGCTGTTAACGGTGCTGTTAAGGTTAATATATGGCTTCGGTATTGATGATATCGACGAGGAGTGCTGTTAATGCATCTTTTTCACACTGTATATATTTCTTTTATGGCTCGGTTTAATTGACGTTTCAAGGAAATAGTCGCATCCCAACTGAGAAACGTCTTATACACAGGCTGCAGAAAACAAGAGCAACAGTTCAAGCGTCATGATTTATACAACAAAATCTATTTTTTTAAATACAAATATAAACATCAGCAGTTTTGCACCAACAGTGTTTTGTCCTTTTGTGTTTGTATTTTTTGTGCGTGTGGTTTTCGTGTGTACACATGTGGCTGTTCGTGTTTTATCAGCTCCCAATTCCCTCGGCCTCGCTGCTAACTCTCATCCTGCTTCCGGGACCGAATCATTTTTTGTGAGTACAACCGACCAAGTATGATTACTTTATCAAACGTGTGCATATGTATTTCACGAGAGAGAGTCCAAAAAAGAAAAAAAAAAGAAAAAGAAAGAAAGAAAAAAAAAAAGTGGTATGATTAATTTACCAGCATTCCACAGGGTCAAGGAAATTGATGCAGGATAATTGGGCACATAGGGAATCCTTGGCAATTTGTGCTTTCAGACTCTACTTGAGAAATTAGATGTCAGTGCAAATGTGAAATTGCTCCTCAATGTTCTCAAAGATTCCATGAAAATTTAAATATAAATCTTAAGTATTTCCAGCAAAGGGATTCTTCCCTTTTTTTTGTGCCAACTTGAAATGAAGCCCTGTGAAAATGATCTGAATGAAGCGAAAGTGTATGAGGGGGGGGAAAAGACATCCGAGCTTGTGTAAAGTTCGGGGCTGCGCTCCGAGGAGGATGTCGGGGCCGTTGCTCTCAGTAAAATCCTCATGCAAGAATTCATTAGATCCTTTTTGACAGGAAGTAAAGTTTGAATTCATCTGAAGACGTGTAATTATAATATTCAAGATATGTACACCTATAATGTAAAATATAACTAGGATGGTACGGTATAGCCTACTTCTTTTTTTTTTTTTTCCTGCAGCT
This sequence comes from Stegastes partitus, assembly GCF_000690725.1. Lineage (NCBI taxonomy): Eukaryota > Metazoa > Chordata > Actinopteri > Pomacentridae > Stegastes > Stegastes partitus. Next base: position 91,530 of record NW_007578285.1, read on the forward strand.
GTCAGTGTAGAAATTATGACACGTGTGTTCGTATGAATGAGAATAAATTACACAGGAGTGAATAATTGATGTAAAGGAGGTTATATTTGTCAAGTTGAGGAGGCTGTTGATTGATAAAGTTACCTCGCAAGTTTTAGTTGGAGAGAAATTAGAATAACGCTGCCGAGAAAACCGCCCGCTATTTTTCATGCAGCGGTCACCGGTTACAATTTTTTAGCAATTTAGCTTCAATTACGAGGATTACTGAGAATAAATTAATCATCGGCATCACGGAGTCTGATCAAAACTTGTGGGAAATTTTACATTCATGCAAGATCAAGATAAGCTGATTGCTTAAAAGTCTTTCCTCCAAACTCCTAGTTATATTTAAATGTTAGTGTTTATTCCTCACGGACACACAGTGCAAAAGAAAATGCTAAACAAGAATATTTTTGGTAGGCATACTACATACTGACACTCTGAAAAACGGCTTCATTTGTCCTCATTAAAAGCTTAAAAGTCCATGAATAAATAATCATTAAAGAGGATACTTTTTTCCCCCCCCTTTTTTTTTTTTTTTTTTACATTTTTTTTGTCTTTTTTTTTTTTTTTTTTATCTTCGGCCTTATGCAAAATACACTCACTGACTAAATAAATATGCTCCATAAAGGCTGTTTAGAAACGTGCCCTCCCCCCTCCACTTCCACATTTAGATGGCTGACATGCACCTAAAGATCAGATCCTACATTGGCTGTTGGTTTTGGAGGGAAAAATTGGACCTCCGAGAGTCAACTTAATGCAATTAAGTGAGGATGATGAGCCTTTCTCTCTCTGTGTGCCGCTTGAATCAGTAAGCAAGGCAGAATCAAAACTTAAAGGCGAGAAGAAAAGAAAAGAGCCAGAGATGAGCGTGCACAGACCGGTCCCAGCGGTTTAATTATTTTAATTATCTCTCCTCTTTCAGCTTTCCTAAAAAAGAGGCCATTAAAGGATGCCCGTTTGGGTTAATCTGATTAAAAAAACAAGATGGAGGGAGAGATGAAAGGCTGCAGATGTCAGTGCTAATCAGGGGAGTTAAAACTGCTATTTGTGAACTGGGACGGTTGTTAAAGTGGGTAGAAAGTGCGTGCAGTGTGAGTGTTTTTTTAAATACGTTTTTCCTCACTTCAAAACACCTCCTTCCTGCAGCCTCTGTTGATAAACTCCCTCTCATGCATCTCCTCAAACTAACGCCATGTTTGATTCTCTGCCGCGTTCTGTAACTGTGCTGGCAGCAGGTCAGGACGAGCGCCGCCGCGACGACGGGAGAGAAATAATAAAAGTTTAAGTTTAGTCCCCAGCGATACGGTTTAGTTTTCATAAAGGAAGATGGCATTTGAGGAAGTGATGAAAGCGGCATTAGCAATTAGCAAAAAAAAAAAAAACCGGAGCGGGTGTTTTTGTGGATTTTGCAGAAAAGTCGGCCAGTAAAGGAACACGCTTATCGATCCACCGGTTCCTGTGTTTTTTCTTCTGACACCAAACAAAATTATAAAGCGCTTCTCATTAAGGGATTTTTGCCGGTAATTGTGTTTTTTCTCACTTTCCAATGCAGATTAACTTGTCTCATGCATTTTCCAAACAAGGTTTTAGTTTCTGTTTGCTTGCTTGTTTCAAACAGCATTGATAAAAGGGGGAAAAGAGAGCTGGCATGAACGCCCAGGAAGTGAAAACGTACAGACACATCTACAGACGGGGGTAAACAGACATTTTAATGTGATGAAAAAATAAGAATAGATTTTTAATGGAAGCATGTTAGAATGTTCTCACTGCAGTAGCAGATTTTTTTTGGTTTGTTTTATGAGAAATGCGCTTTTCAAAAGCAAGCGTTAATGTTTTGTGCAGCGTAATAATTTAATACGCACGTTTACAGAACTCAGCAGGCCAAATGCGACGCTGTCAACTTTCATAATGCAGGCAGTTGTTGAAGTTCCTCTGACTGCAGAGCTTGACATTTGTTCAGGCAGAAATGAGCACAAAACCAGCACAGGTGTTGAGCCACAGCATGGCGAGAGAGGAGGGGAAAGGAGAGGAAGAAAAAAAAAAACAAAAAACAAAGATCTACTTTCAAACTAAATCAAGCAGAAGGAATGTCCTGAGTGTGTACAGAGATGGACGGGAGCCCATGCAATATTAAAGCGCCATGTCTGGCAATGCCAACCGTGCCACTCCTCTCCGCGGCTCCCGCCCTCCCGGCTTCCCGGCCATCGGCTCTTCCCTCAAGGTGACACTTCAAAGCGGGCACGCAGACGTGGCAGGCCTGGCTGTCGGCATGGAGCCAGCCCTCCACCCTCCACCCCACCGTACCCGCCGCCTTTCCTCCTCTTTCTCTCCCGCCCACCACCCATTCTAGCCCCGCTACCCCCCTCCACCACCACCACCTCAAAGACACAGCTCCTACCCCTGCTGGGCCAGGTCAGCGCCAAGATCCACACCGCTCGCCGCCTCGGGAGCCGCTGTCAAAAAACTCTCCTCGGCGAGCTTAATTAATAACGGGCCATTCCTAATGCAAACCCTCTGAATCTGCAGCCTGTTTCCCTCCGATCCTATTGGTGAGTTCTGAGGCCTCGACAGAAGGCAGACAAGGAGAGGAGGGCTGGTTGGGGATGCATCCAAATCATTTGAATTTCGATGATTGGGATTCACATGCATTATTCTCCGTGCTTTATAACCTATTTTCTGTGTTGTACAGGGTGCCTGCCTGCCTTCTTGCCTTCCTTCCTGCCTGTCTGTTTTTTTTTAAAGATGTCTCTCTTCTGCCGATGATTGGAGACACTCGAACCAAAGAATACAGGAGGCTGCTGCTCTCCTCAGCCTGTCTGAGAGGGGAGAAAAAAAAAACCTAAATGTGCGCACACATACACTCACGGCCAGTCTGCATCAGCTGGGTCCTGTAATCACCTCTCAAACCTGGAGGGAGAATTTTACCGAGCCGCGCCGTGATCGATATTTGCCGATCCGTCTGCCCGTATCAACCTCAAATAAAAGCAGAGTGCAGGAGACAAGGCAGCACCGGCAGGTCGTGGGGAGGTCTGCGGCACCAACGTTTGATGTCTGTGAAAGCGCTCATCAGTGTGTAGAAACCGGCCTCATCTTGGCACGCCGGGTCACCGCCGCCTCACCCCGAGCAGCACACGGCTGATTGTCTCGCTGTCGGGGCGAGTGGGGTTGTTGTTTTCCGAGGTGAGAGGACGGATCTTTTTCAGCAAGCTGGGCTTCGGGGTTTTTTTTTTTTTTTTTAATAGGGCCCCAGCTCTGGCACCTCGCAGGCCTGCTCAGGCCGACACGCTGATGATGAGGAGGGGAACTCATCCAAACTCACTCCTCCTCCTCCTCCTCCTGCCAGTCCTGAGCTCATGTTGTTACTGTATTTTTATTCACCGCGTGCGCTCCTCTGCCTTCGTCCATCGCATTCTTGATGGGCTGAGTTGGGAGGGGGGGAAAAAAAAGTGCAGGCTAAACAACCCTGCGAGCCTCGAGGAAGCTGTGGTTAAATGGTACACGGCTCGGAAACATAAGGTCTGCGAGTGCGAGCTCAGCCACGAGAGCATTGCGGCATTTAGGGCAAGGAGCTGGGTGCGTTCGCTGACACGCTGATATAATTAGGTCGTAATAAATAAGAAAGGCAACGGGGAGCGAGGGCGTGTCTCAACAGTGGCCATTAGAGAAACCACATAGGTTGCTTTTTAAGAAAAAAAAAAAAGTCACCTGTCTACCTGGAAATACACACACTTTCTCTTCCTCCTGCTCACACACATTTACTTAGTGTCCTACTTGCGGAGTCCTTATCGGTGTTGTTCTAAACCCCAGAAGCCCTGGCCCTTTAACTGAGCTAACTGGGATGGTTGTAGGCTCAAACCAACCTTAATTAGTACACTTACTGCACAGCGAGGGCAGGTACAAACTCGAGCCTCTGCACTGCAGTTTCCCTCAGATTAAGCCTCTTTTAGACGACGCTCTAACCTCCCACAATGACTCGGTTATTAACTTCATTAGCTTTCAATTCTCTTTTTAGTTTTGGCAAAGTGGGTGAGGCTTAGTTTTGGCCTCTGTTGAGATAATAGTCTTAGAAATCGGTTAATCTTGCCTGTCTGTGTTTTATCTCCACCAGCGTTGCTGTATTTCATGAGTGTTACCTGCTGTTCATCTTGGCGACATGCATGTGCATGAGCGGGTTGTAATGAGTCAGGCATCGGGTTTTAATAAGCAGAGCTTTACCCGCAGATCCTTCTGTGATTTGCATCCATGTCGGACACGAGGCGTAAAGCGGGGTGATTGATTCATGGCTCGTCCCATATTGGAGCGAGAGAGAGTGGAGAGAGAGAGATAGAGGAAGAGGCTGTAGATTTATTATCAAGCTCAGCGACAAAGGGAGGAAGAGAGTGTGCATATGTTAATCCGCTGGCTGAACGATGATCAAAGACTGGAACAAGCTGAGCCCTGCTGATCGCCTCGGGGCAAACGATGCTCTCCAAGCAGCTGGGAAAGTGTGCAGACGAGGAGTAAACAGATAGTTAGAAAAATCAATAGCTGAGGTTTCGGGCCATGGCTTGGTGTGAAGGTCAAAGGAGGCTGGGGTCCGCGGCGCGTGGAGGGAAGTCTGGAAACCAGGGGCGCTTTTAGGCCAATTTAAGAGAAGTGATGTGTTTACAGGCGAGTTGTGTCCAGGAATGAAGGAAGTTGAAGTTGAGGTTACGGCCGCTCTGGTCAGCGCCGTGATAGCACAGTGCATATACAGTATGTATGTGCATATATATCATGAAAAAACATCCGGTTTTCATCCTCAAACATCCAAGGACTCATGAGCAGTGGCATGGGAGTGTGTTTGGAATGAGGACCTCGCGTCAGCTCATTTGGGTTTCAAAGGAAGCAGGATTTTCTTTTTAGTGTCAAAACACCCAGCGTGGGTCTCGTTTGTTCGTTATCTGTTGTCCCACCTCCTTCTTTCGACTGACCCAAAGTATTCCCACGAGGCCTCTACCTCAGATACCCACACTGCCTGACTGCTTTGGGAATTTGTTGCCGTCCCTGTGATCCCGTCCTCAAAGCTCATTTTTGGTTTGAATTTTGAAAATTCCTCGTCAAAAACATGTAATTCTCCTGCATGTATGCCATCATGTAGATAATGTAGATAAGCGAGCGCTTTCTCTTTCATCAAAAGTACAGTATGCACTAAAAAAAAAAAAAAAAAAAAAAAGCTCTCGCTGCTCTGTTTATGAGGAATTCACATCTTTGTTTGCCTATAGCTGAATAATTAAGATAGCTTAGCTTTTTACCCCCAAACTTTGGCGTCTTTTGACTTCCTCCACTTCTGAAGCGGATTGTTTTTGTGATTAGTCACTTTGTTTAATCTGTTAATGATGGCATCCCCTCAGGCTAAATGCCTGATTCGTGCTTACCAGTTTATTTATTCATTTGTACTTTTGACGTGTTAATCTGCATAAACGGCGCAGAGCTCCGCCAGGACCCCCGGATGTCTCTCTGCAACTGTCAATTACAACAATTTGAGACACCGGGAAGCAGCCACCCTGGTCTCTGTACCTTGATCAGGGTAGAAGTGTGCCTGTCAATCAGCTCTCATCTTACCCTGTCCTGTCAGGGGGATATTGATATTCAGACCTTCATCTCTGCCTCAGGTCTGCGGCTTTAATTGAGCAGAACTGCTGCTAATTAGGATTGATGAGAGAAAGTGCTGCACGGCACAGGACCAGACAATGCAACACAATACAGAGCTTTTTGTTTTACCCTGAAGCCGAGGCTCGCAGTCTTTGCATTGTGACCACTCATCACTGGTTGCATATATCATATACCGTATAGATTATCGTGGCTCCATCCATCGCACAAAAACCATCAGGGAGGCGTGTAATCGATCCTAAATTCATCCATGCATGAGACAACGCCTGTAAACATGCAGACAGGCTCTATGAGGTGCTAACACTAAGAGTAGACTTAAAGGAAACACTAAGAAAACCAAAAACTCTGCATAAAGTTGCACTATTTAAGTCTGGATAATAGTATTCAGATATTGCCTGGGAATATTTCAGGTAATTGCAACCCCTAATTTTTGGCTGCCTAATGTATTAACTTATGCAAGATTAATTTGAGTAAATATGTACATCCAGCAAGAGAAATTAAGATGCATTAAAGGCAATTCATGTCATATAGTCCACACCTAAATGAATTTGGCAAGAATTTATAGGAAACAACTGATGCACCAGTGGAACAAATTAATTTTGGGGGGCTCATCCACATATTTTATGGGACAAACTTGATGAAAACAAGATAAATTTGCTTTAAGCTGGATGCAATTTCCTGATTTTGAATAGTTAATTAAATGCAAGGATGGTAGTTTGATCCTTGAGCAAAGCACTCAACCGCGGATCGCTCGGCACGGCCTTGCCAGCGCCGCAATCACTGACGTGTGACTGTGTGTGAAGTATTTTGAAGTGAAAAAAAAAAAAGAAACGCCGAGCAGTCCATTTACCAAATCGGAAGAATAATCTAGAACCAAAGAATCTGGAGGCAAATGTTTATCATGCGTCTCAAAATGAACCACAAATCTAATCAGTTTTTCTCTGGCCCCAAACTTTAACAAACTTCACCAAATTTCACAAAATCTGTTGAGTACTTCCTAAGATACTAACAAACAAGCAGACCGACAGACAGAACCTCCTGTGTGTTGATACTGATCACATCATCTGAGCAGTTTGCGGCGTATAAACACAGCATTCCCAAGTTTGGACTAAACTACTCTGCCAGGAGAGTTGACACTGCACCACATGTCAAGAGGAAGCAGATGACCTCTCGTGCTACAGCTTGGCCATTAGCAAATGTCGGACAGTCTGAGACCTATAATTTACTGCAGCGCTGCTCAGTTAGCCCTACAGCAGGCCTCTGGTTATCTGATGCAAATGTTCCCAAATGAAACGAATGGGAAATATCAACAAGCTCTGAGTAATTGCGGCTGATAAAAAATGCATGGGGGTTGTGGTGCCGGACTCGCTTCCCGCAGACGCAGGGAAGTTATCTCTCATTACCCAGACCGTGATAAAGTGCACCGACTTTGCCGTCAAGCTAAAGCAATGCATTCAGCTCCGTCTAATAAAGGCTGCTGCCTTCACCACGCACTTGCTTGTGAAATCCATTTGCAGGAGTTTGTTACAGTGGAGAATATTGTTAGTGGCTGCAACGATTAATTTTCTCTCTCTGTGCTTTGACGCTTGCCTCCGTAGTTAAAAATCCCTGCACATGAAGTTCAGATGTTTTATTCATTGTGAAACTTAATTTATATACAAGTATAGATGTACACTGTGAGGATTTCACGCTAACAACCCCCACAGTACGCTTAAAAACCACAGTCTGTAGCAATTCCTCATTGGTGCACTGAGGATTCCGATATCACTTTTCAACGGCAACTTGTCTTTATCTGCTTTTCAACGTGCCATAATTCCCGACCTCAGTCCTTCTATCTGCCACCTGAGTGTCAGGAGTCATGACAGGCTCTGATTCAATCTGCCATGCAAAACAGCTGTTTGGCTCCGAGAAACCTGAATAATAAAGAGGATGACACGACGGCTGTCGCTGCGAGCACAGCGGGGGATCCAAACTCCTCAAAACCAAATACATGAGACTTGATTATGGGGAATGGATGAGGGCGGTTTCACGGAGAAGATGAGCAGATTCTTCTGAGCTCCCGGGAAAGTTGTAGCCTGTGGAGGTTTGAATAATATTTTGCAACGAAAAGCAGATTTAGTTTCAAATTTAGGAAATGTTTCAGCATATTTTAGCCCATTTACTTCTTATTACGTGAACTTTTTGCCGACTATTTTCATTATTCTTTGCTTCTAGCAAACTAAACACATCCTCAGACACGTTTTACATTTATTGCTAATTAGAAAGTGTTAACTGGCTAATCCTTAAACTTAGATGGCAAATATAATGAGCATTACACTTGCTAAATATTCCTGTAGACTCTGTAGACTTCAGTGTGAGGTGGTCAAATCCAAGCCAAGACTTGACACAACTGATGTCCTCAAAATCAAATACATGAGGCCTAATTATGAGGAATGGATGAGGCTGGTTTTACAGAGATGAGCAGATTTTCCTGTAATGTTTCACAACAAAAAGCAGATTCTGTTTAAAATTTAGGAGATGTTTCAGCATATTTTAGCCGACTATTTTCATTATTCTTTGCTTCCAGCCACACTTTGCATTTATTTCTAATTAGAAAGTGTTAACCAGCCAATTCACTAAACTTAGATTGCAAATGTGATGATCATTATACCTGTTAAATATCCGCACATTAGCATTTTAACTATCATGCATGGAAACTCTGTAGACTACGGTTAGGCAGTCAATCCCAAGTCAGGACTTGACTCAACCCATTTACAGCTTACTACGTGAACTTTTTGCCAACCGTTTTCATCATTCTTTGCTCCCAGTTGCACTTTGCATTTGTTTCTAATTAGAAAATGTTAACAAGCTAACTCGCTAAGCTTAGACAGCAAATGTAACGAGCATTATATCTGTTCAATATCAGCACATTACCATTTTTTGTTAGTAAGGCTGCAGACTCTTGCAGGGGTCAAATCCAAGTCAAGACTTGGATCTCAAAAAGTGCGACTTCTCGTAACGTATGCGTACAGCCTGTGTGACACCATGAACTCTGTTAAAAGCGATGCATTACCCCAAGATGATAAGTTTCACAAAGTAGACATAGAAGTCAAGTTGAGCTTCACCCTGCGCTGGAATTAAAGCAAATTCAATAGCTTCCTGGAAAATTGAAAACATACCATCTTAATGAAAAACGTTGGAAAGCTGTGTAAAGTGGAAGATATTGGTAATAAATAGCAGAAACGTAGAAAGACAACGTTATTAATATTCATCCTTCACAGCTTTTCCAAATTCTTCTGTCAAAGCATGAGTCTCGTTTGATGGCAGATAACATCCTGTGAACTTCGGAGATCTGCATGATGCCCATACTGATGAAAAAAAAAAAAGAGAGAGAGAGAGGAAAAAACTTCACATCTCAACAAGGGTTAACGCTTGTGGCAGCGCGCTGACGTCAACAGCTGTTCTCCAACAAGCCCTTTGATGACTCATTGACAGCGGAAGCTCCGGATTGCCACTTTCGCTAACTGGGGAAATGTCAGCGCCGGTGCTCGACGGAGGCTGATCACAGTCCCCTGCAGCTCCTGCCTGCCAGAACAAGGCAGTGATGAAATAGCTGTGGTGTTAATGGATGTGAGAGCAATCTTGACCCTCTCCAAAGAGCAGGCTCTCTGTATCCATTAAAAAAAAAGGGCCTTTGCTTTGGTTGGGATCAGAGCCTTGGCTCTCTCCGGGCCATGGGGGAGTAGCCAGACAGAGGTAATTGTACGCCTCCTCTGCCCCTCCACCTCCACGTCGGGACTCCGGGGAGCTCCCGTGGAGGACTTTGAAATCGAGAGAAAACACACGCAGACAAGTAATGATTAGGTTATTAGCGCCGAGGTGACTAATTACCTAATTGTACTGTCAAAAAGGGGGAAGCGGGAGGAGGGGAGAGAGCTGCAAGGTGAGGAGAGGAGGTTGGAGCAGAGGTGTTTGGAGAGACTCGGGTTCAGCTCGTCTCTCCTCTCCGGGCTACAGGGGTGGGTCCCTCGCCACGTCGATCTTTCCCCGCGGCATCCCCCCAGCCGGCTGCTCGGGTCCCGGTGACATCTGCTCGTCCTCCCTCGGACGTGGCGGTAACTCCCCCCAACATGCCTCCCCGTGCAGATGTTTTGGTCCCTGGGTCCTCCCTGCGTGGAGAGCATCGGGCCCGTTTGATGTGCGATGAAACGGAATCGAGCGAGCCACTCGGGGGCTCGGGGAGCGAAGGGGGTAGAGGGGGCGACGACGGGTACCGGGTGAAGATGAGAGCCGAGGACGGGGGAGGAGGGGGACAGTACAGCAAGGATGGGATGTTGGGATGACTCTCATTACAATATGAATCAGAGGGCAGACCACAAGGTTGGGCCTTCACTGGAGGGAAACTCAGGAGGATGGAAGGAAGCAGAACGGAGGAGACAAGGAAGGGAAAGGAGAGAAGAGTCAAGGAGACAAGGAGAGGAAAAAACATGAGAGTGGAGGAAAGAAATGAGACGAGATAGACGATGGGAAGGGATATGAAAACGTAATAAAGGTGAAAATGTGAAGTAAGATGGACAGGAACAGAAAAGGTATGAAAAAGGCTGGAAGCAATGAAGGAGAAATGATGAGAAGACAGAAGAGAAATATAGAAGAAAGCATAAGTGAGAGGAAAGGAAACAAGGAGATTTTAAAAAATAAATAAATAAATAAACAGGAAGAATAAAAACATGAGGTGAAAGGATATAAAGTATGAGAAGACTCAATGTAAAATTTAAGAAAAAGTAATAAAAGAAAAAGGGAGAAGACATGAAATGAGATGGAAGGAAGCCAAAAAACAAAAACAAAAACATGAAAAATAAAAGAAGAAACAATGAAAGAGAGAACATGAGAAGACAGAGAAGGGAAGAAAACAGACAAAGTTAGAAAGACACGAGATGAAAAAACAAAGATGAGAAGTAAGGAAAGAAATGAGACAAGAAAGGATGAGAAAATAAGAAATGGAAAGAGGAAGCAGAAATTAAATAATTACATTAAAAATGAGAAAGGGAGGTGAGAATGAAAAAGAAGAGTAAAAACATGAGGCGAATGGATACAAAGTAGAAGACGAGAAACTGAAAGTAGTAAATAAAAAGAGGGAAGATGTAAAATTAAATGGAGGGAAACGGAAAAGGCAAGAAAAAGGAGGAAGCAATGGAAGAGAGAATATGTAAAGAGAGAGAAGGAAAGGAAAGACTGCACAAAAACAAAATTGAAAGAAAAAATAGAAAGTGAGAGGAAACAAGATGAAAGCACAGGAAACATCAGAGAAGGAGATGAGAGTCAAAGAAAGGAAAGAAATGAGAATAGAAGAAGCAGGAAGGAAATCAAATGAAAGGAAACAAGGTGAAGGAAGAAAGGACAGAAAACATCAACATAAAATAAAACAAGAGTCACTACGAGATCGAGTTAATGGCATGAGAGGAGATGAAAAGAAAGATGAGAAGAAGGAAAACATGAGATGAGAGGTCATTCGGTGAGATCAGAAAAAGGGAAATTGAGAAAAGGAAAGAAAATGAGTTGAGAGAAGCAAGAGGACATGATATGGAATTAAAGGGAACATGGGATGAGATGAAAATAGACAACTAGAGGATGGAAATAAAAAAGGAGGCAAAGAGAAGACGATGAGGAACCAGAAGTTAGGGGAGGAAGTCGACAAGATGAGAAGAAACCAGATGGAAATGGGCGAAGGAAGTTGAGAAGAAGAAATGAAACCAAGGAAAATGAGATGAGAGGAAACAAAACAAGAAGACCCAGAAACCAGAAGGAAGAGTTAAAAATGTGATACAGAAAAAGCAGAAAAGAAGGAAACAGCTGAAATCAAACAGAAGAGGAGGAAAGTAGATGAGAGGATACAAGGAAAGGAAGCGACATTAGAGGAGAGGAAGAATCAATAAGAGTGGGAAAAAAAGGGTTTACAGGAAGTAGATGAGAGGAAGCAAGAGGGAAAGAAATCAGAGAAAGAGGACGTGGTCGCAGCGTTTCCTCGTCTCCCGGCTTCGGTTGCTCTACATTCATTCACTCCTGCATCTCTCCGCCTAATCTTGCTCCCTGTGCAGTATGTTAATTACTGTTGTGAACGAAGGGGAAAGTTAATGACGAGGAGGATGATGAGGATGATGATGATGCGATTATGATTACCACTTAGTGCGGGCAGTGCTGCTGCGCCTCGTGTTGGAGAAAGAAAAGGGAAAGGGAGGAAAAAAAAAAAAAAAGTTTAACGCCGGGAAGTGGGTGAAGAAGCGCTAACAGGGGATCAGGTGAAGCGATGGATAGGTTAGCAGTTAAAGATCAAAGTGAAAAACAAAGGCGGATTTCAAACGGGCCCAGAGAGCTTGGCAACAGACCCGCGGCTCCTCTGATAATACTTAGATCTATAAATGTTTCTCTTTTTTTATTTATTTATTTTCTTATTTATTTTTAAAATTATTCATCGCCATAATAATTTGGGCCTAACAAGCACTTGAGGGAGACGGCTTCCTTTTGCATCTCTCTCTCCCCCATTTCCTTTAGTTCCCCGCTCCGTGGTTGCTGGGAGCTCGGGGATTTGGGGGCACTATTAGAGAGAATTTCTTTTATTTGCTGCTAATGAATGATATGCATGATACTATTTTCTTTTTTCTTGTGTACTTTGTGGGGGTAACTGCGAGGATCGGGGCAGGAGCTGGAGAATTGGACTCTTTTTCAAGGCTTTGTTCACTTAACCCTCTTCTCGCCTTCCGAGCGAGTGCACAAGGTTGTTATCGTCACTTTGCCGGATTTCCAATTCAAATATGCCATCGTACTTCGCTTGACACCGCTGATGTGGCATAGTTTGACTTTGTTTTGCTATTTTCAGTCGCATTGTATGTTTATGAAATATGGGTTAACTGGTCTGTAGATACAGGAGAGGCACAGCAGGTCTGTAAACAGCTCTACTGCAGAAGTCATTGCATATTTATGATTCTTAATTGTCCTTTACTTTTAAAATGCTTCCAGTTGTTTTTTTTTATGCTCATGTAGTGCAAAAACAGGACGTTGCCAGGCAGAGACTGTACCGTTTTATTAACTCTCCATCCTTAGATGGCCTCTAATCGACCTTTCTGCAGAGCCGATACGTTCGTTTTTTGTTGTCAGCCGTACCAGACTGTATATAAAAGATGGATGTTGCCTTCGGCGCTGAAAAGTGAAGCACGTGTAGGAAACGTCTTAAACCTGCATTCTGTTTAACAGCCAGCAGGGGGCGACTCTTCGTATTGCAAAAACAAGTCAAAAGGTACAGAAATCAATGAAGAAACAAGACAGCCACTTGATTTATTAGCTCAGTAAACATTTGGCTAATGGGTTTATGGTCTCAGTAGAAAATTTAAAGTCTCCTTCAATATAGTATGATGTTTATTTTGTAAATTATAGTCCCATTTAGAGTAAAATAAATGAAAAGTGACAGAATGTTTGAGGGCATGGCTACTCTGTCACTGTTTACGTTCAGAAAAGTAGCATTACTTGCTACATTAAGTAGCGTCAATTTGATGATCCAAGATGGCGCTGGTGAGGTCAGCAGCCGTCATACCTGCTCCAACCTCCATTTGCTTTATTTATTTGATTATGTATGTGTATGTATACATGTGTATATATACATAAAGTATATATACTTCTTTAACACTTATTTTTATTAATTTTTTTATTTTTATTTTATTGAAACTGGATGCTGGTACAAAACACATTTCACTGCAGATTGTACCGTGTAGAAATGCGTATGTGACAAATACAGCTTATCTTGAGTCTTGAAAACTGACATTCAGTCTGAACATCTAAGGCCTCCGTTGAACCAGCTAAAACATCAACGTGTTACCAAATTTGTCTAATCATTCTGATGTGTAAGTTAATAGAGAGACAATGCTGACCAGTCATATTGCAGTTTTAGGTTAAATGTGGTCCCAGTGAAGTTGTAGTTTTAATTGATTCAGAAATATGTAGCTACAAAGTTTGTGCTGCTGCTAACAAGAAACTTCCAGGACATATTAGGTGCAGATGTATGTTTTTTTGTTTTTTTTTTATTATTATTTTTTGGCCTTTCGTGCCTTTATTTGATAGAACAGTGGAGAAAGGGGGCAGGAAATTGGGGGAGAAGAATGGGGGAAGGACCTGCAGCAAAGTGTCCTGAGCTGGATTCGAACTCGCTACCACACTGTGTCGGGGACTTTTAGCCCCTGTACATGGGACGCCAGCCCAACCAAGGGAGCTATCGCGGTGCCCCTGTGGATGTATGTATGTATGATTGTAAAATAAGAAATTGGGTTTGATGCTGTCATGCACATAAAGATGGAATGTGCCATCTGTCCTTACAGTATAGAAATAGAAGTCTGTGGTGTGTATTAGCTTAGGACGTAGGTTGGTCTTAACTAGGCTGTTGGTATGATACCTGCTTGAATTGTTGTTGTTGTTGGGTTGGAACCAAAAGGATGGCAGACTATCGTTGTGAACATTCAATGAACGTCTTTAAATATTAGGTGAAAAACTTTAAAACATGTTTTAATCTGTGACCATAGTCAGTTTTAAATGTCTTTCAGCGATAAAGTGCTCACTGGGAAAGACAAGCGGATCTGCAGCAATGCTTTAAATGTTTCTATCATATCGCAGTCATAGCTGCATTTCTGACCACAGCAAAATGTGAAATACTTCAAGTACTGTAGACCACAACAGGGTCACTACAGATTGTACCAGTTTACAATTTGACAGAAGCCGTTTGGGAAATCAGTTCGTGAAGCTGTTTAAACTGCAAGACGTCTGACCAAACGCTGTGATATGCCACTAATCTGATCATCCAACAGACAGATCATTGGTTGTTTAGGCATCGCAGCCGCCTCATTCTGAACATCAAACAACTGTAAATCCGGTGGAAATTGAAATGTAAAAGGCATTTACCAAAGAAACAAAGAGACATATGTTGAAAAGATGTCGCGTAGCATAGACTGCAACAGACTTCCCCTCATTATGAGCACATATTTGCTCATATATACATTATTAATCTTGTAGTTGTATTTCTTTTTTGCGTACGTTGCACAGGATTGGGAGAATGAAGTTAAGATGGTGAACTCTTGCACACTGTCAGCTCTAAGTTTTGTGAAAAAGCAGCCGTAGATCAGAGACATTTATACTCAGACCACTGGCCGCAGTCAAATAAAAGTTCACTGACAACATCTGAGACAATTTTCCCATCAATAATTGATAAAAATACGCGGTATATGATAGATTAAAGGAGACGGGCAATGACAACAATCGATGCTTTTCCAGTGAATTTATTCTGACGGGATGCAGTAGTTCACTACCCCTTTATTCCTTCACGTTCAGTTCTTACATTAGTGTTAGAATGACAAACACACCGCCACTCAGGTGAGAACAGTTTCCTCAATTCCAGAATTTTCCGCCAACGTTTGTTAATATTTAACAAGACAAAATAGAACGTCGATGCGTTCACGTCAACAAAATCCTGCCAACTATTTGATGTTTGCCGTAACCGGGAAAAATGATTGCAGCCTTAATGGCAAGGGTTTTTTTTTTTCTTTGTTTGTGATAAAAACCTGACAGTTTTAGGAGCCCATAACAAACCAAATGACTTGTTAAGTCTGATGTTTCTGCTGCCTATTCTCCTGATGCCACAGTCGATAAAGTATTTATTTTGCTGTTTGTGCGAAGACGCTCAGATTGGCTGGGGACGCGCTGACCTCGACCTCGCTATGCAGAAATAATGCAAATACCTTTTAAAGTGTCGTCTCGGCGGATTTTTTTTCCAACAGCGCACAACACACACCTGTGCACACATGGACAAACACAAGAACATAAACTATTTTGCCTGCAGTGATGGCTGCAGTGCTATATTCCAAATGTTAAAACAGCAGCACACATCAGTGGTGCTCTGTGCCGGCGTAAACATGGCCTGATAATGACCTCCCTCCTGACTGAAGATAGCTGCTCCATCTCAACTGTCCCTCCTCTCCTTTCCCCCCTTTTTTCTTCTTTGAGGACCTGCCCCCCCTCCTAAAAAAACTTTGAAGTTGCCTCTCTGCCACCTCCTGCCTAAATCGGCAGCTTTCAGATGGGAATTGATGGAGGCGCTATTGTCTCCCTTTGGAGCATGCTGCAGGAGAGGCCGTGTGATGAATGTTTGAGCAGCGGTGATAAAGCTGCACTTTTCCCATGCTGAGAGTCATGCCAGAGGCTTCACACGCCTCGCTGGTCAGGAGGGGAGAGTCCAGGCTGGGCCGCCCTGATCTTTACCTCCTACAGTGGGCTATATGGATGGGGCTTCTGGGAGCTCTGGGGCTAAAGGTCGACTGTATAAGTACAGAGCGAGTCCACAACGAACGCACCGCAGAGGAAAGGCTTGAGTGTGTTGATAGGCAGCCTCACGTTTTCCAGCCCTTTCTTCTATTTTCCACAAACTTTGTGCTAATAATGTTTAATTCATGCCTGTAAATGACCGTCAATTAATGAAAACTTCCTCCACATTCAATCAGAGACTCAATCTGAATAAAAACCGCCGTAGACAGCCTCAATTAGAGCAACCCGCTGAAAGATATCACTCAGACGCCACTCAGAGATGTTAAATCCCCGTCTTTGTTTGTTTCTGCACAGCTTGTTGCTCCCCAAACCCTGGAACATCTGTGCAGAGGGGAGGGCAGAGGGGGCGGCGGACCACATGGGGAGGGCCTCCTCTCCCTCAGTCTGTCAGCCCACCTGACTGCTGCTGTGGCAGGCCCGCCCAAGGCAAGACCACAGGCTAGGGCCTCCTGTGGGCCTCCAGCAGGGCTCGCCAGCCTCCCCGAGCCCATTAGAGCACCCCTCCTTCCAGCTCCGCCCGAGCAGCCCCCACCCAGCCCTGCAGCCCTCTGCCCCAAGATGCCATTGCTCTCTGTCCTGCTCTGCTCTGCGCTGAAATAACTCTATTGTTTCTGCACTGTTTGCCATGTTGTGTCTGTAATAGGAGCGGTTTGGGGGCATGTTTTTTTATTTTTATTTGTTTCCTTGCCTTTGCTTGCCTTGTCCTCAGGCTGCGAGGTTTCAAATCAGGCTCCTGAGAGGCTCCCGACTTCCAGCGGTCTGAGAGTATTTTTAGGGGAACAATTCCCAGAAAGGCCTTTTTGCAGTTACTGCACTAATGTGGTGCGACTGTCAAAGCTTCCGCTTGTGTCCGCAAACTCCCCTGAACGGTCCAACACGGAAGATTGTCGGAGCACTTAACCTGGATTCATTGCATCTTAAGGCAAAGACAATAGCGGGGAGTGTTTCTGTTGTATATTTCGCTCTCCGTGGTTCTTACATCTCTGATTTAATGAGATTGTCTCGGGAGCGGCTCAGATTCTCAGAGGCAAGGTGAGGTGCGGAGGGGGGATGATCAGATATTCTGGATATCCTGTGATTCTCTGTCTATTTGAGTCTTTTTGATCTAAATGAAACTACAGGGTGCAGAACAGACCCTGCATGCGAATCAGACCCAGCGACTTTGCATACGAGCTGCGGAAATACCAGGAGAGCAGATTCATGTTCAACCCCAGTTGTGGTTGCAATTTGTGAACGTGAGGCTCTGAAGCGCGCTGTAATGGTTCAATTTATAATTAATCATATCTGATTTGCCAGATTGCCATAAACTTGGGGAATAAAAATTTGGGAGTGTTGGGGTTTCACATTTTTTTAAAACATTAAGTATTTATGATCCATGATGGATATATAAACTGCTGTAAATCCGTTGCCTTGAATATTGATTATCTCCAATTAAAAATGCAGTTTGATAAGAAGGTTAGCAGCATTCTGTGGTCAGCCTCCCCCCCATTTTACAACTTTCATGTTTTTTTATTTTTTTAAATTCCTGACCTCCTAGTGGTGTTTCCCCGCTCGCAGTTCAGCGCGCCAATTAGCTGTAGAGCTCTTTAACGAGCGAGTCATTAGTTCTAATTAGGATGTGGTTAACTGCGATGCATTAAAAGGCGAAACCCATCATGTTGAAGGATGGCGGTGTCGCCACTAAGCTCGACTGGAAGCAGCTGTTGACTTTCCTGAGAGGGTCGCGCGATAAACAAATACTCCCATGAGCACGGCGAGAGCAAAGGACAGCTACTCTTACAAAATGATTGGCCTCCAAAATAAAGTAAAGTAGGAGAGTTAAGTGAGCAATTAAAAAAAAATTTAAATAAATGTTTGTCTCGATATTTCCTGTTTTTTTTTGTTGTTGTTGTATATCAGGTGAATGTTGTACCTTCTGTCCAACTGTGTCTCCAAAACATTACATTTTTTAAGGGCAGAAATATAATTCTGTTCAGTTTACGTTTTTTAGCAGCATCATATGAAACATCGACGGCAAAATAACTGTGACAACTTGTACATTCCCCACAAACTTGAGGACCCTGTTGAGCCACAAAATCTCAGCAGGGACAAGTTGTTTCACTCCGTCAAGTAAAAAGTTCTGGTTTCCCTTTTTCCATAATCATCCACCTTGATAAAAAGATTTTTTGCAGCACAGAAATGCAACCAGTGCAGAAAAAAATATCTGTTAGACGACAAGTACGATGAGCTACAAAGGAGATCAAACTGCCCACCGTCCATCATGGTCTTTCACAACTTTTTCTCATTTTGTAGCTACAAACAAAATCCTTACAAATTCCCGTACAGGATGCGTATATACCGAAATATACCCAAAAGGATTTATTGTAGGTTGATCAATGTTGATCTTTCGAAGCTAAAAAAAAAAAAAAACATAGCCATAATCCAAACAGTAATTATGCAAAATTGAAAAGCGTATAGTAGTACATGGAAACAACTTTTAGGAGACAGAATTTCTTTCTTCTTCTTCTTCTTCTTTTTTTTTTTGAAGTTCAATTAATAAATTATATGAATTTAGAGTATTATTGCCTTCTCAAATGACCAATGTGACTGTTAGATAAACTAATAGTGTTTTTATCTGCCACTTCTGTCAAGAAAACATGGCATTAGAGATTTGTTCCATCATAAAGTTCTCTTCACCTGACTGTCTTTTGTTAGTAGTCCTCCCAGTCTGTCAGTTGTTCAAGTTTTTGTTCCATTCAAGGCCTTTTCAAACACTTTTATTACGGTTAATAGCTGAGCAACAGGATGCATCAGTCTTCAGCAAGCTGTTGTTCACAAACATAGTGTGTATGTAAAGACTGATAAACCCTCCGTAGCATCGCCCAAAAGTTCTCCAAACAGCAGTTCTGAAGCTCAGTACAGTGACTCTAGTCATCACTGTCCAGGCAGTGCAAGACTCCAACTAACTTAATTGAGAGTGAGCAAAGAGGTGGAACATGAGTTTAGGTGGATGATGCAAACGTCTCTGGGCCGTGTCCTGTCCTTTGACGAAACCGACCTTTCACTCAAAGCAGCTACGCCCTTAATTATGCATAACTTTGAGCCTTATTACAATTTATTCTGGTGAGTTGTATAAAAACCACAGTACAGCTGTCACGAATGAGGAAATTAGATAAAGAAAGTAAAACAGTTTTTTCATACGAGCCTGTAAACATTTTTATTTCTGCTGTACGTTGGACATTTTAACCTAAAGGTCAACAGGGAATGACTCGCTTTTGAAACCAACCTCAACTCAGGAACTGCAGCCTTTGCCACTTGATGACAAAATACCAATTTGGTGTGAAGGATTTGTTTGTGGATGTAAACACCGTGGTGGTCCTTGTCACTCTTCATGATGGAGAGTTGTCTCGACTGTGCTGCAAATTGGGCAAATTGACCAAAAGTGGTAATTACTACGACTTTTGTGATAAAAGCGGTAACATTTTAAACAGTAAATGAAAACAAAGCTTAAAAGCTGCACAAGTACAGAAGACTCATAAAGTCAGGGTGTCGTCTTGGTAATGTCAGTTACATGGTCGCATGAATGGACAAATGTGAGCTTATATTAGCTACTACCAGCTGCTAGTTGTACCAAGTCTGTAGCAGCAACACACCTCGGATGTATCAGAATTAGAGAGGTGTGTTTTTATGCTCATGAAATCAACTGTTCAAGTGTAAGTGAAAGATGGTGATGTTTAATCCTTTGAAAGGTAAATTTGCCTGATTTTAAAAACGTGTTTGTTGGTTGTTCTGTTACAGGCTAGTCCGACTCACCTGATGTAGACTGAAGGTATAAGTCTGCCACTGGTGGTGCATTTCATCTGGCCTTTTCTTACCCTTTCCCTATCTACGTGTCACCATTTTCTAAATCCACTTCACTACAGGAAACAACAGCAGCAACCTCCAGGCTACAACCTAAGTTTTACCAAAGGTAAAGCCGTCCTGCTAGCTTTATTCGCTGAGTTATGTACTTTATCGGCAGTACTCGCTTCCCTGTATGCAAATATTCCACCAACACAAATCCACTGTCACTGTTGTGAGTGAACACTGCATCCTGTTCTTTGCCCAAGATGATTACGATTAGTTTAAAGAAATACAAGGGCAGTATTGCATCCAATATGAATGATTATGAGGTGCAGTCAGAGCATTCTACACAGAAGAATGCTATATAAGATCGTACATTCAGTTTTTATTGTTTGGGAGGTAAACAAACACAACTCCACAAGTTCCTCATGATGGCTACATGATAAACATTATTTTAAGGTATTTGTAGAACAATTCATTTGAGTACTTTTGCAAAAATGTCCTTTTTAACACCAGAGCAGTTTGAAGGGTTGAACATAAACAACATTTCCAGCACAATGAAGCCATCTCAGACATTTATATCTTTCAAAACTTGTTTAGGTGAAGCCGTTTGGCCCATCTGGAGGATCTGAGTCTCATTATCTGAAGTCACAATAGTTGGCAGACAGCTGTTTTTGCGAAATGTGTGTGCGGGGACGAGGGAGAAGGAGGAAGCTGGCAGGGCGGCGGCGGTGGCGGCGGGTGTAGCTGAGGATGTGCAGGTGCACAGCGAACGTGGCAGAAAGGTACACAGACAGGAAACAGACAGAAAGTGGAATGAAACACGGGGAGAAAAGATAAAGAGGAAGAAGGAAATCAGCGAGCTAGACTCGCAAAGTGGGAGTCGCGGGGCTCGGCATAAATCGTCGTCGATTACGGAGCCTGTGGAGATCTTTCGACTTGTGTTCCTCCTCTTCCTGCCTTCTGTTTGACATGAGAGTGAATGAGGTAATCCACGGTGCTCAGGGGTACACAGGCTCTGCTCCCATCTGGGCTTTGAACCTTTTGCTCACCTCACGCTCGGTCTCTGGTGTGTCGTGGTACAGTGGAGCATGTCAGACAAAGAAATTAAAGATGGCAGTTTACAGGGAAACACTCGGCTCTTTTGGTAACGCGGCTCCAAGAAGAACCTGACAAATTGATTTAAAAGGATGAAATACATTCCCCAACCCACAAACGTTTTCCCCTCACCTTTTAAAACATATTTACCTCCCTGCCTGTTCCCGTTTTGTCACTTTGGGAACGTGTGCGCACTTTGTGTCTGTTTGCATGGTTGCACTCATCCATTTTTCATGCTCGTAATAGCACTTCTTTTGCAGCTATTGTTATCAATCAGGTTTTCTTTTTTTTGTTTGCACGCAAGATAATATGCCAGCGCATACAATATGTGTGTGTTTTTGAAAGTGCTCCGCTTGCAAGTGTGTTTTCAAAAGCAGGACTGCGACTGTTCCTTTGTTGCTCACAGCTGTCCCATATTAGGGATCAGCCGCTATTCCCCAGGCGGTAAAGGGTTTTCAGAGGACTTGCTAATTGGCTGTAATCTCCTTTTTAAACTTGAAAGCCAGCGAGCCTCCAGCCTCGCAGTTTACAAGCAATTAATGCAAGGGAACACCACTACTGCTGGTCACAACTGGTGTATATCTGCTCCGTCTTCCTGCAGCTCCCTCTTATCTGATCTCGTGGCCGTCTCAGAGGCGGATTGACTCCTCCTGTGTTGTGGGCCCCGGTGTAAACAGCCAGTCAGCGGCGGGGCCTTCTGGGGAAGAGGCGCAACGGGGGGATTTGGTCTGAATCTTGAAGTGTCCATGGGGATGATGGCGGGGTTTGGGGGGGATCGGAGGGGTTTCCTTCTTAGGCGCTGATGAAATAATAATGCACAGAGTTGGTGAGGCTGAAATTTGCACATGAAAATCCTCTCCCTTCGCGCTCCTTCGCGTCTAATGTGCCGCCGATGACAATCCCTGCCTCTCACAGTTTATATGCAAATGAGTTCTCTCTCAGCTTCCTCCTCCTCAGAGAGTCGCCCAGCCGAGCTGCAGAGAGCCAGTAGACGGAGGGGTATAAAGCGAAGGAGACAGAGTGGGGCTTTTTTGTTGTGTTTTGTTTGTGTTTGTCTTGTTTATTTTTAAAAGGATTTTTAAAAGATGATAATATATTTTAATTTTTCCCTTTGTTTTTTTTTTTTTTTTTTTTTTTCTTTTTTTTTTTTTTTTTTTTTTTCCTGAAAGGCGATATGCAGATTCTCTGAAGAGTTTGAAATGCCAGACTTTTCTTTTGTGTTTAATTGGAACATAATGCCGGTAGTCTAAATAAAGTGTTTGTGTGAAGTGAGAAATGGTTGTATAATGACTCGTTTTTTTGTTTTTTTCCTCCAACAAACCAGACTTATCTTCCCCTCAGGATTCTCTGTCTGATGATTCTCTTTCAATATAATTATTGTTTCCTCTCCGTGACCTTTCCTCTTTTTTTTTTTGTCCACAGCTATCCTGTTGGGTTTTGTAGAGAAGAGCGAACATCACATCAGCAAGCACAACAGCTACAAATTGAGGTAAATGGAGACAGACGAACAACAGACATTTTCTGCAAGCAAATCTGTTCACATATCAACTTTGTGGATTAAAAAAAAAAAAAACACAGAAATTTGGAGGTAATATGCAGCCAGCTTAAATCTCAGGAGCTCAGCTTTTATTTTTGCTTTGAAACGCAGGAAAGCCAAACCAATCAACAAACACAGGAAGCATGTTAGAGGCTGATTTTACTCTCAAACCTGATGAGCAAATATTGCAGCTATGGCTCAGGAATAGCACGAGTGTTTCATTACAAATGTATTCAGAAACTGCACCCAAAAAACTCTTTATTCACGCGTCTGTATGCCCTACCTATTTGTAAAGATGTCCATCCAGGACCCAGAGGACCCAATTCTCAAGGCGGCTAATTGATACTCTTAAATTAATTAGCTAAACAGCAAGTTGTTGTCAAAACAAGAAACGGCTGGAGGTTTTTCGCTGTCTCTTTTTCCCTTGGTTTCCCCCAATTCAAAGCAAACAGGACAGACGAGGGGTGAGACGGACGGGGGAGGGAGAGGAGGGGAGTACAGAGAGGAGAAAGGGGGCTTCATGTCAGCCGGCTCTCCTCAGTCACGGCCAGTTAGTTAAAGCAAACGCAGGCAGGCCCTGGAGAAAACGCAGGGCGGCGGAGGGTGCCAATCACGGCCGAGCCCTGGGCATTCCCCGGTACAGCTCGCCTTGAGCAACTTTTTATTAATTTAATAAACATCCCACAGAGACGGAGCAATGTGGACTTACGTACCCTCGCAGACAACAGCCCTGCTCGGGCATCTAATGAGATGTACTGCACACACACACACACATATATATACACACACACACACACAAAAAAAAAGAGAGCACACTCTCTCCAAAAACACACAAAACCGCACACCACACACGCACAGGCGCAAAAAAAAATGAAAAAAAAAAAAAAAAAACACATTTTCTAC
This sequence comes from Stegastes partitus, assembly GCF_000690725.1. Lineage (NCBI taxonomy): Eukaryota > Metazoa > Chordata > Actinopteri > Pomacentridae > Stegastes > Stegastes partitus. The sequence continues at coordinate 114,877 of NW_007578285.1, forward strand.
CTATTGTGGTTTCTATCCATGCAGATAGTTCTAATATATACATCTGCCTCCATCCCAGCTCAGTGAAAGTGAGAGGGATTTTATTTGTGCTTACAGTGTTGAGAATTATAATTTGAAGCATTTTTCTTTGTAGAAATAGTTTGAATCGTCCACACAGCAAACTATGAAAACAGAGAAGAGAGATATTAATACAGCAATGACATGATCAACGTTTAATAGCCTGGATTTAAAGGTGGTCAAAGTCAGAACATGTTTACTTGTTATTTAATCAGACATTTTCTGATCTAACTAAGCAGTCTGATTCAGATGAATGAAAAAACATTTCTTTTTTTTGCACAAGTACTTAAATGAATGTTTGGTGTTGCTACCAGTTTTGTATTAACCAGCAAATATATAGTAATAATAATAGTAAATACAGTATTTTTAAATGCTGTCAGAGCCACTCATAACAACCCATCCACCTCCATTCATCTGCTGTTTTGGCAGAAGGCAGAAATCTTAGAGCACGATATCTAAAAACTTTTAACAAGTTTTGGATTCAGTGCAAACTTTCGAGACTCTCCCGTCCACAATGCTTCAGACACATTTCGATTGTTTCTTTAAAAGTATTGAGCTTCACTCCCCTCGCCCTCCACTTTGCTGAAAGTTCCCCGGTTACCCCAGATGATCACAGAGCTTACGGTTTCTTTTGAAGCTACCCTCGAGCAAGGAAAAATAATAAACAGACATGATGATGCTTTAAATGTGTTTTCACAATGATTTGACAAATTAAATTCCATTTCAACTCCATTTTATTAGGATGCAAGCAGATGTTTCAAGCAGCAAACATGTCAGTGCATTCATGCAGTTTTTAAAAGTGCAGTATAAGAAATGTGCAAATATAACAACTGCAGTGGAAGAAACAGCTTGAAATAGCTTGTTTGGTGTTTTAAAAACAGTGGTGTAACTGATGTTGCGCCTCTAGATGTTGCACTTTGCTGCACAGGTTCAGTATATAAACGCTGCAGACAGTATACATCGGTTGTAGACAGCGCCGAAGGTTTTGTAATCTCGGTGAAACTGGCACGCCGCCTTTTGAAGTAAACTTCTCTCCTCCGGCCCCCTAAAACACTCCACCGACTCGAGTTCATTACGATTCTGCGGGCGGCGTGCGATGCGCCAGGGGTCCGACTGAGAGCACAAAACATTATGAAAATAATAATGATCTCACTTTCACGCTTGTTTCTTCCTGCCCCGGCTGCTTATGGCGGGCGTCAGTGTCGATGGGAGTCATTAGAAGGGGTCGGCCTTCTCCTCTCGACTGATGAGGAGCGGCTGCAGCAGGAGGGACCAGGGGACCGATGGATGGGGGGGGAGGAAGGAAGAAGAAGCAAAGACAGGCTCCTAACAACCATCACCATCATCGTACCTGCTGCTCTGGGGAGTCGCTGCCTCTCCTGTCAAACAGAAGGACCCCGGTTCGCCTGCAAACGCATGTGACTGCATCTGCTTGTGTATATGTGCGCGTACATATGTATAAATGTGTGTGCGCGTCCTGCCTTCAGTCTCGGCTTTGACTCCTCTTTCTCTCCCCTTCACCTCACCCCCTCTGTCTCCCTCCCTGCCCCACTCTCTCTCTCTTCTACATTTCCCACTGTATCACTCCATATATTCATGAATTTCCTGTTTATCATGAAAACTTATGCATGAAAATAGAGGGTGGGGGAGCAAAAAAAAAAACAAAAACAACAACAACATTAAAAAAAAAAGAGAGAGAAAAAGAAAAAAACCGAACAGGGTGAATGTTGATGGGGGTTTTGTCTCGTCTGGGTGCCGCGATGCTCAGGCAGCCCGGTCCTCGAGGGACGTATGCAAGAAGACCCTGATTCCATCTTTTCTTTTCCTTTTCATTCCTTTCTTCCCTTCATTCCTTCCTTCCCTCCTTCCACCTACCTTTCCTCTCTCCTTCCTCACATCCATCTCCCCCCCCTTTCTTCCTTTAGCCTCCCCCCTCCACCTACCCGCTGCCTTCTTCTCTCCTCCGTCTCCCCTTCACAGTGTCAAAGCCAGTTACAGGCAGAAGAGCTCTCCTTCTTAAATAATTCACAAGTTGATTAATAGACTCACAAGGGTATAATTAGGCAGGGGAGAGACAGTGGCTAGTGTAACCAGTACAGTGCTTAGGGGAATTAGAGAGCGGGGTTATTGAGGAAATGGAGAGTACCAGTGTAAAAAAAAAATAAAATAAAGAAAAAAAACGTGGCGGCTGCAGCAGCAGCAGCAGCAGCGGTGGTGGACTCGTGGAGGGGATGAAGAGGAGGAGGCGGGGGGGCACCATTTTCTGAGGCTATGTGTTGGATATGAGGCAGCCTCTCCAGGAGCATGGAGCCTAGGGTTTGTTTGATGTGGAAATTGGACAGTTTGAATCCGTCTCCTTTAATTTTTCACAACTTACAGGGCCCCCCTGGGTGCCTCACATTCCTCTTATAGGATATAAATTAGTTTTTTTTGTCCTCTCACTCCCTCATTTTTTTCAAGCCCCCCTCCCCTTTTTTCTCTCCCTCTCCTTTTCTCTTACACATTATACCCAGGTTATTTTTTTTTTCTTCCCCTTTCCTTCGCGGAAGAGAGTTGTAGTTTCACCCCCGATGTTTGTCAAACAGTCAGTCATCAGCATAAAACTTCACTTATGTTGCCTCTAAGGCATCTTTTGTATTCTGAAAGGAATGTGCTTTCCGCTGCCAGACTGGTCTTCAAAACAAACAAACAGAACAATAGAGCAACAGATCTCTCTTCTCAGTTCAGACATCATATTTCTGTTGTGGTGATCTCTGTCTGCCTCGCTTTTGCTGTTAAAATAAAATGAAAAGAACCAACGGAAATACACCCAGACAGGTACAACACTCTGCTGTTCGAGCTTGTGTTTTTTCTATTTTTTTTTTTTTTTCCTCTTCTCTCTCTCCTCCTTCCCGGGAAGTTCTCTGTGAGTTAAAGCAGTCATATTGGATACACATTGCTGTTTCTTTGGTTTGTTCCTCTGTATTTATTTCATTGTCAATATCTCAGATTGCTTCCCGCAGTCCCGCTCGGCTGCTTTTTTTTTTTTTGCACTCAGGATTCGCCAGTATCCAAACAGACTGATGTGTCCATCCCGACACACCAGCGCAGTCTGACTCTGATGTGCAGCGTGTCTGCCTGCATGTCGACGTGTCAACTCTAATTCAAACTCCTCTGTTCTCCTCTCATCTGTCTGCTCCAGATGTTGCACTGGGTGTCAAAATGGATCTCGGCTCCCGAAAAAAAAAAAAAAAAAAGGTGGAAAGCAACATATTTCTCTGTTTGTAGAAACTGAAAGATAGACTTTGAAATTTCATTTCAGGCATGCAGGAGGAGATGAGCCCAATTCAGCGAGTGTACGCCTTGATTTCATTTCTCGCTTGTTATCCGCACCGAATCATCTGACGTGACTGCCGAGAAGAAATACAGTTCACGTCGGTTAATTCACTTCTTCCCTTGTCTTGTCTGCATTTGACTATAAGTGCATTAATAATCCTTTCTGTACCATCTAATTGGCCTTTCTTTGTAGTCCCCAGCAGACAGCTAATGACTTCTTGATATTTTTTCGGCTGTGGAGTTACCCTGCCACCAGGAGGCGCTGAGAAGAGCGAGACCCCCGTGTGTTGATTTATTTATCTGTGTCTGGATTAAAGCCTGTATACCTGATAAAGGGGATGTCAGAGGAGCTTTGACAGCCACAGAGGCAGCAGAGTGTGTGCGATTTGGTCGCTGCGTCGGCAGAAACAAGGAGTGTCGATGGCATCTTTGAAGTCTTGACAGACGAGAGCCTCTGAACATCCCCTTAATCTTGCCTTCCCCTCAGAAAAAGGCGAGCGAGCAGGCAGGTTCTGAGCGCACTCGGCTCCCTGTTTGCCTTATTCTCTTAATGACACAAACCATTCAGCGACCACGCATGATAGCATTTCATCTGGCATAATGTGTGGTGGCTGCTTACTTCAAACGCTTCAGCGCCTCTCCGCGTTAAGCCGGCTGGAGACGGCAAGAGCCGGGACACGAACACGCGAGGCTTTTCCTATTGGCTTGATGGGATGCCTGTGTGTAGTGTATGCTGTTTGATTGTGCTGATTGTTTTCATGAGCCCACCTAAAGCAAATACAAAGAATCTGCCGTGTATGATTGTCTGGAAATCAGATCAGTGGAGAGGGATGTGTTTCGTACCTGAGCGCTCTGCCTGCTTCGAGTGATTCGCTGCGCTTATAATGACCCTTGAACCTTGAACTGTTCCCATTACTGTTTCTTCACACGGCTCATATGATGCTGGTTCCTCACATGGAGACGATTCACTACAAAGGCAATGTCAGCGAGGGGTTGCATTGCATTACTCTGCACTCTGTCTTGAGCTTATTTCCCCATCAGCGTCGATCTGATGTTTTTCCATCTTCCGCCGCCTCGCATCCGGGACAGTGACAGAGCAGGAATGCAATGCAGGTGGAAAGCGACGGCAGCTCGTGGTGGAGGACCAGAGCTGCTGGGCAGAAGAGGGCGCCGGGGTTAATTACTCTATTACTGGGTGGCTCAGCCAGGAGCTGTTTAAACAGGCCCCAGTCAGCAGGGGATTAGGCCTCATTACTCGAGCTAAAGTTACGCCCACGACCCTTCCCCAGCGCCTCTTACTGCGGGTTTGTCTGGTATTCTGTGGAATATTCAAATGGCAGGAGGAGGGGAAATTATGGGAATGAAGAAGAGATTAAGACAAAGCGAAAGGGGGACAGACAGGTGAGGGGAAGAAGAGCAAACTGGCAAGTACGACAGGGCTTAACTCCAGCGGATCGCCTACATCATCACCTGAGCTCAGCCAGGGCTACAATTATCCCCCAAAATGCCCAAGCGTAGCAAGATTAGCATCTTAGGCTCAGGTTACCCTCCCTCCCACCGAACCGAACCCCTGGCCATCCTCGGCCACCGCCTCTCCACCGTCCTCCTCCTCCAGGTGTCTGATGGCACTCGGTGATAATGACGGTGCTCTCGTTTGCAGGAAGGACGGGCTGCTCGAAATTAGGTCGATGTTTGTGCTCCATGAGTGGAGCACGATGGGTCAGTTTACCAGGTCTATAGGGCATGAAATACTTGGGTTTAGAGTGACCGTCATATCGATGAGTGATGAAAGACATCTTTATGAAACGGAAGAAGCAGATCTGATGTCTGCATGATGTCAGTTCACTGCAGAGAGTACTGTATGTGCAGTGGTCGTCAGTTTTGCATTTGCAAATAGGTGAAAGAAATCAATAATGTTAAATTCTGGGTGAAAAGTGGGTTTTAAAATATCATTTGCAAGCAAACACTTATTCACTTCTTGTCATATAGAGCGGCTGATGCATAATGAGAAGCTCATCTGTGATTTTTTTTTAACCTTTTCACGTTGTATAATTTGTCGATTTTCTGAGCTTTGCTTACTACAATCAGACCCATTTACTAAGAATTACAATATTTCCTGCAGTGTTTAATGACACGATGTGCCACCTCGTCATAAAACAAGCTTGGCTAGCAGCTCTGTGAGGCCTTATAGTCCCCTATAGCCATTTATTTAACCCTTACAACTAACCTCTGTGTGCCAAATTTAGATATTTAGACTTTTTTTTTCAGGAAAATAACCCTTTCCTGCTTTAAAATGTCTTAGATGTGACTAAACCGCTGCTGCCTCTAGAATGTGCAGATCTATAAAGTCCCTGTTCACAATGCTACCATGCTGAGCCCATCTTAATTTAGTGTTTTAGCACGCTAAAATTGGCAAATGTTAATATTTTTGCAGGCAGTTGGTCATAAACTACAAATCGATCAACTGATTATTCATCTTGAGGGGAAGATGAACATGAACTTTCATGACAGTTGATCCAATACTTGTTGAGACAGTTCAATAAAAGTCATAAATATTGTTCTGCACTTAAAGTAACGTCAGGAGGATATATCACCTGGGGACCATGAATCATTGTAAAATATTTGATGAAATCAACTGGTACAGACTGACAAAACATCTCTTTGCTAGATTCAGAAGTCATCCAGATTATTACAATTTAATTAAATAAAGCAGAAGACACACTATGAAAATGTTATATATTTAAAGGAATATTTCAGTATTTTCAGTAAATTTGCATTTTGCTTTCTGACAGAATTAGAACACACAGCATCTAACCTCCAGTCAAACCAACAGCTTGTCATATTTACACTTTATTTATTAACGTGTTAAACTGACAAAACATAATTGACTAATTGACATAACGTGTCAGCAGGAGCCAGTTGGATTTGGCTGTTCAATACGAAGAAAATCTGGTCATTAGAAAATCAATTGGCACGAGTTTCAGTAATGATTTTAACCACATTAACATCATCGAATGCAACAGAATCATAGGAATGTACATGTAGGAGGATTTAAAAATCAATGAAAGATCGCTGCATACGATGCAAAACTGTTAGGATATATTAGAATGAAAAATATGTTTCTGATTCTCCTTTTTCGTAATTCCTTATTGAGATGTTTCCCTTGTGCATTTTTGTAAGCTTCTATCTGTTTTGTCGTATCATTAACGACCAAGAAGACCTCCCAACTTTTTCGATTGAGGGATCTCCGACTTCTGGGTTCGTTTGGTTCATTGCTCGTCTCAGCAAAGTGAACGAGAGCGTTGTTTAATGAGCTAGACTATTGTTTCAGCTATAATCAACTAAACTGATCACTATATAATATGTGCCAACTCAAGACAGGTGTGTGGAGACGTGAGACACTGGTGAAAATCACTTTAAACCAATCGGGTCCGGTATTGACGGAATTGTTTATGAGCTTTCAGACTGTAGTGAAGTTTAGATGCCTGTTAGACTCGAGCTGAATCTTCTCTTCGCCAGTGAAAAACAAGGAAAGCGCGTGGCTGTGTTTTCACTCACGGCGATGCTCCTAACCTGCATTTTCCTGTCAATACCGATATGCCTGGGAGGATAAAGAATTTACGGATGTATTTCAGCAAAGTTGCCAATGGATCAAGTGGCTAAAAAAGTGGATGTCTTCCAATTAGAAGAGTCAACTGTGTACTGGGAGAACTAATCCACGGGCTTTTCAAAACAGATTTGCGAGAGCTTGAGTCGTGGCTTGGTGAACTGCGCACTCAAAGTTTTGTGTCAGTGCCTCCCTTGTCTTTAGTCCAATCACCTGGAACACATGAGAGAAACCTACAGACTCCCGCCGCCGTCGACACATTCACACTGTGGTCGCACAAATCTCTCCGGAGGGGGCTGCCAAATGCAGTCGATAAAAATCCCATTTCATATGAGTCAAAAATGCTTCCTTGATTTATGGGACATGCTCGCTCGCCAAACTATGTGATTTAAGTTTAAATCCAGAACAGAGCTTCTATTATATAATTGAGGGCAAAGAAAAATCAATAGAAGCAGCTGGATGTGGCCTCACATCCATATTGAGAGTGTACCCTCTTCGATCTGTGTCTGGGCCGGGCTCAGCTTCACTAGCCTAATCACACACCGAGCAGGTCGATTGGAGGACTTAGCCGGTGGCGCTCTCTGATGGCATATGTTAACATGATTCTCCCTCTTGTTCGCAGTTAAAAAAAAAAAAAAAAAAAAGCTGCACCTGAGATCCTTGGCCATTCAGAGCTCAAAAACCAGGGATTATTTTAAACATAGCCTGAGGTGAGAGCGAGATTCTCCGCTCCAGTAACCCGAGCGAGCTGGAGGTGGGCGGCTGAGGACAAGAGGGGCAAACAGGATATTTATCCTATTGATTTTCTAAAGTTGAAACAAGAAGATTTAGGGGGGCTTGACTCTTAAAATTCCCAAGGAGCCGCTCACTGCTCAGCCCCGTGTCCACGAACACACACACAAACAGGAAGCATCTCGCTAGTGAGAAGTGTGAGTGAGGTTTAAGGGCCTTGAGCTGCAAAGCTGTGCTGTGCTGTGGAATGATGTGCCCCAATGTGTGTCAGAGGAATCATTATAGCTAGTGCTGGAGCTGAAACCTGCCTATGAGTGTATGAGTGTGTGAGTCATGTAGCAAAGTGGAGGTGTGAGCAGACAACAGATGGGAAGGGCCTCAGTATTGCAGAGATGTGGCTTTTGTCTCTCCTGCCGAAGAGAGAGGAAAAACCTGCAAATCAATAACAAACGTGCTGCGAAGGAAAATGTGTGGGAATGTGACTCAGCACACGGAAAGTCTCCCGGAAATTTACAAATTCCGATGGCAGGTTCAGAGTGTGAGGGATGTCAAACTTTGCCTGTTGCTATATTCGGAATGTTGAATTCAGTCACAAATTTGACTGAAAATGGACAATTTAGTTTGTTTTTGGGGTGAAAGTCGGTAAATATTCTGCTTTCTCTGAAAATGGTCCTTTAGTTTCGTAATATTTTGGACTTCGGAAGTGTACGGTCGCGTATTTGGGGTAAAATATGGATGGAAATATTCAGGTTGAGAAATTCCAATTGAGCAGCTCAAATATAAATTATTCAAATTCGCTTTCCGGTGGCACATACTTCTGCCCATGTTCAACTTCTACCTATAACTCCATATAATCATGAAGTCAATTTGACGCAAACTTTTAAAATGTCACAAAATAATTAGGTTTGTTTGCACAAACTATTTTGGAGGCGATAAACTCGGCTGCATTTTGTTATCAAAAGGTAGCGATGAAAGCTATAATACGTTATGGTTGTAATAAACAGAGTAGAAGAGGCCAGAAACAAAAGGATAAGAAGAAACAAACTTTGGTCGTCTACGGAAATGAAATGGATAGATTGGTGTCGGCCATGTTTGATGCTGTCTGGAGATGAAAACAATTTAAAAAATGAAAACAGCTGTTCAGTCAAGTGAGTTAAATGTTTGCTGCATTAGAACTTATATAGGAAAGATGTTTCCATCTTCCATAAAGCGCATTAATGCTTTTTTAAAGTCAAAAAACACCTCAAAGTTTTATGAATTTTGCTGTTTTTATTCACTTTTTCTTATGTATGAAATGATTAAAAAAATACATGATTGAAACACAGCTGCTGTTGGAACTAACCAGAGCTTGGATGGACCCTCCTTGTTCTAGATTAACAACTGTCTCTGCAAATATCTTTTGTCTTTGACAAAAAATCATACATAAACCTAAGCTTTAAATACAAGTGGCACCAACAACAGGCAGAACATTAAAAAAACAAGCTGTTTGACAAGTTTAAATCAGGAAATGATGTTCTTGGAATTGTTTTTTGCCCTATTCGGCATCTTCTTGCTGTATTTTTTTTTGTCATAATTACAGTATTACTCTTCTTCAACGTCTGTAAAATGTGTAACATCACATATCACGTGGTCGTTTTGAATTGTTTTGTGACTGCCTGCGATTGGGAATGCTGTGAAGGAAAAGTTAAAGATCCTTCCTTCCTTTCAAAGCAAGAAAAGATCAGCTATCAATTTAAGAATTGCTTAAAGTCTAAAGACAACTGTAGAACTAAATAGACCCGGTCACAGACTGTTTTCTCACCTAACTGTAACTTCCTTTCTCAATTTCTCACCTTAAATATATCCAGAAACTCGGTTTTGGTGTTACTTTTGAAGGAATATGACAATATTTCACACACTGCCGACATGCTGTTGTGTTAGTAAACGAAAACGAGTGTTCCAAACTGCATTTTTTCCAATAAAACATCACAAAATCCAGACCTACATTCACACACTCACTCTGCAGTCCGATACCATGTCACCCCCATCCCCTCCGTACTGCAGCACATTCAATTCAACTCCTCTCATCACATCAAAAACCTCCTCACAACCAGACCCCCTCCCACCTCGCTGACCTTCACCATGACCACACTGCTCTGCCAACACCAGCCTCCCGTCTCCACACCCTCTAGGACCAACATCGGACCACTGCCATCCCCTTTCCTCACCTTTTAAAACCCCTTTTACTCTGGTTTCATATCCAACTTCTCGGTAATCTCCCTTTGATTTGGTCATTTTCAGGTCAAAATATAACCAGACGTCAAGGTTAAAAAAGGCTGCGTTCATTTCAAAAGACAGCATGTACATTCAGTTGAAACAAGACATCCAGACAGAGCCTTTAAACAGCCTTCTCCTGGTTTAAACCTACACATTTACATGCAGAGACCTGAACCCGAGTCAGACTAAATGAGCACTTGAGACTTGACCCTGACTTGACTGCTGCGTGACTTGACTTACTTTGAGATTTGACTCCCTAAAGACTTAAGGGTAGAAACATCCAAGTGCCCTAATGCAATAAAAAAATAACTACAGGAGCAGCTCTTAAATAGTCATGCACCTTGAATATTAATTACGACACAGTTGCCTTGAATGACCTTTTCTCAGTTGTACAAAACACAACCAACACACCTTTGAAAATAAAGAGTTTAGATCTAAATGAATTGAATGATCAGACCCGACAAACGTGATTCAACCCATTTGCTTAGAATTGCATTTATACAAAACCAAAGAGCAACAGCAAATATGTTTTTACATGCTATACATGTATGAAAATAACTAATGAAAGGATGTAAAAGAAAACAACTGCACCATATCAGTATCCGTGGTTCTCCTGCTTGTTCGGGGTTCACCACAGCTTCTACAGACCGCAGTTTGCTAGCGAGCTATGCTAATGCATCTTCCCTGGATACCAGAATTTGTGGAACATCTCACTGTCCTTATTTAAATTTCCTAAACAATGATAAACTGAAAAAGAGGTGCCGACATTGGTGGCGGTACATGCTCACTGGTGAGCGTAAGTTGCCGTATGTGCCTAGTTGATTACAACAGGTAACTTAGTTTACAGCCTCAAATTGACGAAAACGTTATTTAAAGTATCAGTGCACATTTAAGATTGATTTAATGTCTAACCTTTGATTCAGGTTAAACAAACTCAGGTGTGTTTGTTTGGTTAGTACAGTTTGTTTGGGTGGCAAGGAACGTTGTCGATCACCGCCTTCAAAGAATATAGTTTTATGATGTGAAAGCCTGATTTTATATACTTGGCAGTTGTTTCTATCATTTGCTTTGGCTGCATGGTCATTAGCTTGGTTTTTTGTGGTGTGACCAACCAAGAACACATTATATGTTGCTTTACAAAGACTTAACAGACTAAATTTAGTTGATATATTTGGGAAGTTAAAACTACATCACATCCATTCACTTACAACACGTGCTTACAACAAGCAAAACATCTGGTGTTACGGTTTAATGTCAAAGTATCGGCTTCACACAAGGTTAGCAAAACATGATGTCCAGCGTTAATACAGAAAATGTTTCCTCGGTCTTTAGTAAAAATGGTTTTGTTGTCGAAACCTAACCACCAGTGGATGTCTCTGGTGTGAGAGTTTTGTAGACCCACCATCCACCCCAACCACCTCCTGCCTGCACTTTATAGCTGTTTTATTCATTCAATACAAGCAGGAAATATGTTGCATCTAAACATAATTGGGAGTTTCTAGCAGACTAGGTAGCTTGATTTGTAATTTGCTCAAACTTAAGTTGTTTTTTCTGCAATTAGAGGAAAGTCTGAACCAGTTAAAACCCGTCATTTTGCCAGTGGACTTACGTTTGTTGTTGTAAATGGTGTTCATTTAAGGCAACTACAACAGAAATATTGAATAAACTATACTGACAGCACAAGAGCGATCTCAAAAATATGTTTTGTTTTATAATTTTGGAAGCAAGACAGTGATGGCATGCTTCTACTTGCATTTTTGTTTTTCATTTATACGGTAGTGAACCCAGATTGTCGTTGGTTTTGCCTCCTAAATACGGTATTTTTGGCTTAACTGCACCACTTTATGATAATTACAGATCATCAGGCGGGTCGCGGGCCTGCAGCCGTCACGTCTGCGTCCTCCAGCTGCTCCTGTTGGACCTCCTGGGTCAATCTGCAGCCGCGACTCGCCACCCGGCGGTCACGACTCGCACCTCCTCAGTCATGCTCGCAGATGATTGCTGATCTCATAGGTGGGGAGGAGGCTCCACGGTAATTGTTCTTTGGAGTGCCCCAATTATGCCATTAACGGCCCCTCAGTGATGAGGCTAATGGCGAGAGACCTCGTTTGCATAGCATTATCTTAATTGAGCCCGAGGCCTGGCATGAAAACAACCCCGAGATTATGTTACTGATGGATGGTGGCGATGGTCCGGCGGCAACCATTTACCCGACAGCTATATTAATTAACAGCTATCCAGTTACATGGGCTTTAACAGGGATGAATAAGTTAACATGGTGACTGTGACGGTGGTGGTGACAGGGCTCCTGTGCCTATGTGTGGGCTTCTAATCGAGGAGACACACCAATATGGGATGTGTGTGTGTGGAGAGGGATGCTAAAGAAGGCCTGGCATCGGATCTTATTACCCATTTCCTAAAGGAGGAAACCGAGCCAGCATTAGTACCAGCCTTTAAATAAATCACCACACAAAGCCTGTACTAATACTTTTAATCGTGAATTAATTACATACTCATTGCAGGGAGAAGACCCATAAATGTTCCAATATGCTCGGGCCTGAAATCATTCCTGCGCGATATTTCAGGAAAATTACATCCCCACAATGTGTCGCCTTATGTAAAGTTAAGCCGGGACTTATTGCGGATCGCCCTCGGACTAGAACTTGGACTCACGCGCGCCGAGTGTCTCTGGATCGGGACAGAGTTTTAGATGAAGCAGGCCGGCCAGGTAGCTCTTTTGTTATGTAAAGATCTGCCATGTGATCCGGCAGGATAAAAGAGGAGAGAAAAAGAAACCGTTCAGATAAGCTTCCCCTCATCAGATAATTAAGGATGCCTTTGCTCCAGTTTCCCCTTCTTAGCATAAGTGTCTGATCAACTTTCAAAAAGCTCATCAGTCAGAGTTGCTCCTCGGAGCTTCACTCCAGGGGTTTTGGGCAGGTTCCTCCAGGATCTGAGTGCCTGAGTCAAATGCAGCGCCGGGGGGTCTTGGCCTGTAGCCTGCCCAGGAGGACGCAAATAAATTTACAAAAATTAATCAATTACAGCGCTAAGAGTGAATGGACATTCCCTGGATCAGTAATAGGTATTGTTTCATAATATATTTGGAGCCTGGAGTGATTAAGTTTTGTTGGGCTGTAACTCGTGAGTGTTCCTGCTATCGATTCGTTTCCAGTGAAGCTATAGTTTTTTAGATTTTAATTGTGTAAGTCCAGCCCCCTTCACTTATAATTTAACTCACCGATCGATTTGTTTGTTTTAGTTCTGCAGGAAGGATTCGGATGCAGTGCCGCGGTTTCAAATGAGCCGTGCAAAATGAGACAACACAATAATGATAATTTCTTAGCAGTATGCAGAGGAGGAGGTCAGCGAGTCGGGCTGCAATAAGTGAAATTAATTACTGTTTGTGCTGCCGTCTAATTGCAGCCTCTCGATGAATGGCTCTGTTTTGTTTTGTTTTTTACATTTCCCCACCTCGACACCCCCTTTTTGCTCCTTGTCAAAACTCTTCCTCCACCTGTCACAACATGTGTGCACCCCGACACCCACCGCCCTCCTCCTCTTCCTCCTCCTCCTCCTCCTCTTCCTCGCCCCCCCCTCCCTCCCCTGCCTCCCCTGCTGCCAGTTTTTAACTACACTCCACTCTGGCCTCTGCTCTACTTGTTACAGCCCCAACACGAGTGCAAACAATCAAAGTCTTTGGGAACGCTAAAATATGCATGGCTATCCGTGACAGACAGATAAAGCAGGGCAATTAGCCACGTAATCCTAGAGCATCGTACGGAATAGTCCGCCTCAGCTGTCCTCCCTCCCCTCCTTCCCTTTACTCTCTTGGTCTCCATTAGTTAAATGTACTCTGTGTGTCGGCTCCCCATCAAATCAAGTAACACTTCCCCTAATTGGCTTATAAATAATACAGCAGGGCCTGCATTATAATTTCATCAGTGGTAAACATTGCGGGGGCAGTTGGTAAAGAACCTATCCCTCATTAATTTCTTAATTTGGGTAGATGGAACGAAGGGGAAGTGAGGGAACGAAAGGTGGAGAAAGAGGGAGAGATGTGGAGATCGGATGAACGGAGGAACTCGAATCACCTCGAGCCAGAGAGAGAGAGAGAGAGAGAAAAAAACAAGAGAGGAGATGCTACTGCTGCTGCTTTTGTTAAGAGATGTCAGATATTCAATCCAGGGGTTTGTCAGTACTCCTGTGCAATAGGTGATGAGGGCCCCCGCTGCCCCATTTTACAACACAAATACACACAAGTAAACACACTCTTTTTCTCTCCCCATTCTCATCCGCTGTTCTTTTTTTATACCGACTTAATGAATATTTCATAACGAGGCGCATAAATATTCATTCTAATGGTTTTGCACATAGTTATTACCGGTATTTCCTTCTTTTTTTAAAAAAAAGAAAAAACAAAAATACTCATTAGAAATTCTGCATAACCAGGGCCCTGAAATAATTTCTCACTCCCTTTGCAGACACAGAAATTATCTAGATCAACTGTTTTCCAACAATGAGTCACTGGAAGTGTGTTTTATAGCAGCTTTAAGGTGTTTGCATGTTGGGGGGAAAGAAAGGGGGGAAAAAAAACATGCTTGACTATGGGAAAGGTTCATTTCTAATTTCCATCATCAGCTGCAATCGCAAGACAAACGGGAGAAATCCACAAAGAATCCAGCGTGTGATGAAATCCTTTTTGTAAAAGGCAATAGGTCTGTAACTAGCCTTCCTCCCCTTGGCAGATAAATGTCACCCAAACCTGCTATTATATTGCATAATGCACTTTTAAGGGAATTTTACATGGCCTGTGATAGATGCTGTGAAATATGAGGTGTGAGAATATGACACCCTCTGATCTCTGAAAGACAGATATTAAAGCAAACTCTCAAATGAGCCATTTCCCCCCCTCCTCTCCTCTCCTCCCCTCTTTCTCTTGCTGCTGAAATCTGAAAAAAAAAAAAAAGGCGCCGAGAGCCCTTCAGCCATCAAAAGGAAAGTTAAGCGCTGCACATTCTTGGTGAGATTTTTGAAAATGGAGCCACCTGAAGGCAATCTGTCTCCGCTGGAACCTGACTTGTCACCGTTACAGAGAGCTGTCACTTTAACGGCGCCGGCGCTGATGGAGATAGACATCCATCATCCGCCGCGTTTACGAACACGCCGCGATGTCTTGCAGGCCTGCCGCCGAACGCTGTGTTTCTCAGCTTAAGATCTGCCGAAAACGCTCTCGTGCGAAGCCGGGAGTGCTTTTTCTTCACTTATCGCTGTCATCTTAAAGTTAGAAGAAGATTTCAATCCCGACTAAAGGCGATAAAGAAATAACTGTCCATCAATCACACTCAAAGCCACATCACACACGTCTCGTTAAGCTGCTTTACGTAAAAGCAGCTGTAAGTCCTGAATTAGAATTTTATAGCATATGTTTTAAAGCAGTACAACTCATTCAAGTATCAAAAGAACTCACGTCTCTCATGGCTTTAAATTACTGGAACAAAATAAGGCATTGATTGGTCAAATGTGTAGAACTGCAGGTGTATTTTTAACTGTAAAGAGCAGTCATTTAGACGAGTGATTTGGCTTTTAACCACTTAAAACCGCTATAGAACATAAGTACTGTCACATCGCTGGCTGCGTCTATTGGTTATGATGGTTAAAACTAAGTTTTCCTTAGTTTATTTCACATTGTAGGGAAGAACCACTAGCTGAACCACTCACAGTTCTAAACATGAGAGATAAGTTCTTCTTTGTCTTCTAATTTGTACAGCTGTTTCATTGGTATTTACTGCTAAAAAAGATGAACTCCACCCATTTTACACATCCAACTATGTTTATTTATCATAGAAAACACTATGCATGTGTAAAAACAGCCGTATAATGTCGTCTGTGCCTGTGAGAAGTTTCGTTCTGTCTGAAAAATAACCCCGTGTACGTCATTAGGATGTTGTCAGGGTTCTTCAACTTGGGTTTGGAGAAATTTTAACAAAAAGTCTGCGCTATAAACGGATATTTTCAGAGGTAACTGCATTTAGCAGACAGGTAGCATCAACGAAATCTTTTCTCACCGTTGAGAAATATAGGATACAGTGTTTTGGGAGCTTGACACTTACTACAGGCCAAAGATTTGGGTTTAAAAAAAAACCTAGGCTCTGACTGTGAACCATCAGAGCATTTATCTGTTTTAATTAGGTTTAGGCATATATTTAGCAAAAGATAAGCAGTAAGGTTTAAAAAAAAAAAAAAAAAAAGAATCCCTGTTGTCATAGTTACAGTAATAAACATGGTTGAAGTTTAGGCACAATCATGGTTAAAAGTAATGCCAACTTTTGGTGTGAAATGACCCATTCATCCACCCCGACCTCCTCCCATAGTCGGCTCGATGGCTTTATAGCTGTAACTTGCTCCCTTCATAGTTACCATGGACACTGGATGATGCTGTCATAATCAAACTAACGGTTGTAAAGCTGTTTTCACAAAAGGTCAACGGGGTCAATTCTTAAGGAAGGACGGTCTCTGATTGTGACACAGTTCCTTTGCTTAAGGACGTATTTATTTAGTACATTGCAAATAATGAAATACTACTGGCATCAAACATGTTTTGTTTTTTCAACTCAGGGCTTTTCCCAACAGTGAAGCTTCAAGATGGTTCTCTTATAGCTCCTATTGCTTCAGTTTTTAATGTTCATTTACTTGTTAAAGTTATTTTTTTCCCGTAACTTTGGGATTCCTAATTATGCTTTATCTTTGAGTTATAAACTTTAAAATGTGGAGACAAGTTCTCATCTCTAAAAATTTTTTTAAATGTATATTTTTAACCAAAGCATGAAGTAGAGCTTAATCAAATCGAATTAGAAAAGTTTCTTATTATAATTATTTGTAGTTTGTACACAAAAACGTGTTCATGTCATGGTTACAAACAAAGGAAAAATAATATCTAAAAAATATCATTAGTTCAGATCAAATGTGTTTAAAATTACTTTTAACTGCCTTCTTGTACCTAATCTCTTATAGTGCTGCCATATTTATGCAGTTCTTGTTAAAAAAAAAAAAAGTACAAAATGTGGTTTGGCATCTTTTTTCTATTTATGGATGTGGAATTGTAAATAGGTAGTTTTCCTTAATTTAGAATTTTTTAACCCATTACAACGATTTAAGTTATCACGAGGTTTGTTGTTGTAATTTGGTACTTTTTTCTGTTTATATAACGTGAAAAGCATCTCGTTATAACATGATGCATTTTTTAATGTGCTTCCATAGCATCTTACTTGACGTTTTCTATATAAGGTCTAAAGATGCAAGAAGTAGAACATTCCCCTCAAAACCACACAAACCCCCCTGGCTAAAACACACTGCTCCCGTCACGCTGAAGGTGGGAGATGTTGCGCTAAACACCAGAAAAGGTTAAACCAACCGTACACTCGACGCGGCCCCTCCACTTAATTACAGCAGAACAAGAGGAGACGGGCAGCATGTTGAGAATGAGCTTAATTAATGTAGCAGTAAAAAGTGGCCCTCCCTCTCCATGTCCGTTCTGCTGCTCAGTATTAGTTCCACTCCGCTGCCCTCAAAGCCACGAACAAATAGTGACTCTAATGATGGACATGCAACCTCCCCCCTCTTGCCTCCACTCACAACCCCTCGGCTGGTCTCGGGTCACTGCCCTCCCCCCTCCGACTCCCCCCGGGGGAGCTGGTTGGGGGAGTCGAGCTGTTAGCGGTTCACCCCGTCAGACAGCCCCGCGTACTGACTTCATTAGCGCTGACAAGTTTGGGGGGATGCGGCTCAGTTTAGAAGACTTTAGAAACAGAAGAGAGACGCCTCGCGGGGGAATCAGATGCAACTCTGGATTGTTGAGTGTTTATTGTGATGTATTTCTGGGCCCAAACTTTACAGACAGCCGAGTTTATTTCACAGCCGAGGGACTGTCTGCGTCATATTTAGACGCTATACAAATATAGCAACGATAGAAGAAAACGGGAAGCAGGGATTAGTCAGTTGAAGGCCGGACAATCAAAGGGTTTTTCTTTCACATGCAACAAAGATCTGATAATTACAGTTAACACCAGCTGTGGTAGTGTAGCTGGTGGTGTTTTTAGCTTGTAAACGTGTGTGTTTGTGTATCGTAACTGCAAAACGTGGTTCTGGAGACGTTTACTGTAGCAAAAGCGAGGCAATGAGTCTGTTTGTGGGCAGATTTTGCGCAAAATGCTGTCATGAAACTTTGTACAGTTTGGATTGAGTTTGAAGATTAGTGGCGTAGGAGCCCTGTCTACTAAAAATAATGTTCCTGTACATCGAAATGGCATTCTCAGTTGTGTTTTGAAGGAAACATATTTTCTCCTGGATTACATTTGTTGGTGACTTATCAAAAATGTGTTTCTAGCCAATGTATCTGTTGGTTGAGGTGAAGCAGGACTCATCAGATATGTAACCCCAAAGAAATGGAGAAGAAGCTTTATACTTGTTGGGAAAGGGTTGTATCTGAACTCAAACCATAACACACCGTCCCTAAATCTAATCAGGTATTTTGTGACGTAGCCCTAATCTAACCGGGGAAGCCAGTTGCTGATTTATGTAGAACAGTGAAGAACCCCTTCATCTCAAACGTCAGAGATGATGAATCTGCAGCAAATCAGCTCCTCTACAGGGTTGGGTCTTCTTGGAATTATAAGCCTTCCTTATTTAAGTCTATAAAACACTCAAATGTATGCCTTTTTAGATCAACTTTACATGTGCAAGGCTATAAACCATCTGTAACCACATCTAACACAATCCCAATCTTCCTGGATGTCAGTTGTATATCATTCTTTTTCAACCACTGTCCCCAATATGGACTTCTTGACTCTTTGAAAGTGGAAATATTTCCTATGATGTCATACTGTTACCAGACCAAATCGTTCTCCCCTTAATAATTTTACATAGACAGCATTGGCCCCGAATATCAACACGTTGACGGGTAATCGTGGTTGGTTTGATCCATTACGAGATGCTCTTTAGCTTAGAAATGCACTAGATGTGCATTTTAATCCATTACAGCAACAAAGATTGAGACAAACTGATGAAAACTTCAATCTAGAAAAGGTTTTAATAAAAGTTCAATATATAGATATCACCATCCTTAACTTTTAAGATGCAATCAGCAACTAAGATAATGATATAATGCAGTTTATAACATTGGTTTCTAAATAAAATCAACCTCAAACTATGTAGATTTTACTTGAAGTTAGGGCTGTCATGATTCAGATTTTTAATACACGATGATTGCAGCCAAAGAAATTAATAATGATAGTACTGCAATATCAATGTAATCTTTAACTCTATTATGTGTTTTGTCTCTTTATCTGGCAAATAAATTACATTGAAAATCTGAGCATAGGAAGATGGAGAGTCTGTAGCTATAACTACGTTCCTCCCATGTTGGGGTGTCAACCACATAGTTTCTCTTGCTGGAACCTTTACAGCATTATCATAGCTGTATTGTTAACATGATATCAATATTTCATGGTTATCATCCATAGAAGTTTATTGCAACACCCCTCACTGAAGTATTGTGATACTGGAAATACCCTAATACCCAAATAAAAACCTCACCAACAAGGTACTTCATCACATCCATACAAAAAATCATTTAAAAAACGTATTTCAACACAGAAATCCTGCTCAGTTATTTGCCCACAGCTCCCCAATACAACGTGCAACGTAAAGGGAACGCTCCACTGTATACTACAAACCTGCCCAACCCCATTATAGGCTGCTCCCGAACACTTCTCAGAAATGTGACAAAACGCGAAAAGAATCAACAGGAGACTCGTAAGAGCTGTCAGCCCTAAAAAAAAACACACACACACTGTAGTGATCCCACCAGGTGATGCAGTCACATGTCTGAGGCGGCGAAGCAGCTGCCACGTTTTACAGCCTAAATTGGAATATTCCGAAGCAACAAAATGAATCGATACCCTCGAGAGAATACGGTGGGACACGTCACGTTCGAAATCTAGTCTAAACAAAACAAAAGGAATATCACATGAAATTAAGGTGTGAAAAGGTGCCATGAATGTTTTATGCCTTCCAGCCACTGACATAAAGGATATAAATATTGTATGCAAAGAGAAAAATTCCCCTGTTTGAAGTCTTGAGAGCAAAGACAGTGGGAGAGAAAGGGAGGGGAAGCAGGTAATTACTAGTGGAGATGCTCTTTGACGGATTATTATATTAAAGCGGGAGGAGGATCAACCAAACACAGCTAACCTCTAACAGGTCTGGTCTCCACCTATCAGTGACAGGAACATTACAACCTGAGGAGCCACTTCCACTTGACAAACAACACACCGAGCACCAAATCCCCAGGCTGGGGGTGGAAAAAAAAAAAAAAAAAAGAAACCTGACAGCCATGAAACACTGCAAACCTGCTGCAGCCAGGACCGAAGAAAAGCTAATTACAGGGCTGTTAGTTATGATCTCTATTCAATTAGGCACCTCTGTAATTAAGCTGTAGGAGTTACAATGAAGTGCACATTAAAAAAACAAACATAAGTG
Organism: Stegastes partitus; assembly: GCF_000690725.1. Taxonomy (NCBI): domain Eukaryota; kingdom Metazoa; phylum Chordata; class Actinopteri; family Pomacentridae; genus Stegastes; species Stegastes partitus. Next base: position 135,383 of record NW_007578285.1, read on the forward strand.
AGCTTAGAGTTGTGTATTTTTGGCACAATCAGGAGGATTTTCTGGCTAATTTTAGATTCTTTGCGTGAAAAAGATGCTGCTTTTTCTCTAACATGGCAGCTAATTTTGTGTCTTTATCAAATTAGACGATGGTTAAACTATTTGTTGAAGGTTAAGATAATGTGTTTTGCTTGTAAGTTGAAAAAACAGAGATGCTCAGTGCACTTGGAGATGTTTGACTACTGCGAGCAGTGTTATGGCTAATCGATTTAGTATTTAGCTACGAATTTTGCAGATATCTGTAGTTCAATTCTTTCCAGCCAAAAAGAACATCTCCACGATGTTGTTTTTCCAACCATATGCAGTACCTTTTTTTTGTTTCACCGTTCAGCTGCGAATTTAAATTGCGGATATCAACAAGCTAGCTATAATTCCGGTTTCAGATATCCACAGTTTAATCCTGACTAGTCTGACTAATTCAGGTTCAATATAGCTCTAATTTTCCTCAATTTAAGAAACCTACATTGCCCATTTGAGACATCTTAAATTGAGTTTGAACAAGTTAGAATGATCCAAGTGATGTTGTTGATATCTGTAATTTTTATTCTGATGAGCCAAACTGATAAATGTTAAGATAGCTGTTATAGGAGTGGTGGAACTGCATCCCTCATATCAAAAAGTTTTTAAAAACTGCCTTTTCTTTTATGTGTTTTTGACATAAAAACCTATGAAAACATGAAAGGCATCAGAAGCAGAGTGCAGAAAAATAAAGTATCCGATGAGTTAGAGCATGACATGGGGTTTAAAAAGCCGGAAAAGCAGATTTTATGGACAACCTACTGTTTTGTCAGACTTAAAAGTCATCGATAAGTTTTAGATATACAATTTTAGTCCAATTATTTTTGCAGTTTTTTGCACATGTAAAGTAAAAACCAAACACTAAAGCTAGTGGTTACACTCTTGTAAAGGACCAGTAATGCCCATTTTACTTTTATTCAAGATAAAAACTAAAAGATCTCACCATGAAACTGCCCCATTTGATTACTTACATTGAGAGAATTTTTTTTTACTAATACACACTTTCTAAATATCAATATTTAAGTATGCAAATGAGGAATGCCTTTAAAATTTGCATAAAATCAAGAGCAGAAATATGACCATTACATAAACCAAATTTCTTGTTTCATTTTGTTGACGTATTAGAAGCACAGAGGACAATTTGGATTTCTATTTTCATCACTCCACAAGTCAGAAAAATACTGTCAGCAGCAAGGAGAAGAAAAAAAAAACCAAATTCAACAAGGTTTTAAGAAAAAAAAGGTCCAAAAAGCAAAACAAGAAAGAAAAAAGAAAAAACCCCCGGGGGAAAAAAAAAACCTTCAGAATATAGACAGGAATAAAACCGGAAAGTTTGGTGCATAGAAGTGCGACTGAAGTGCAGATTTCTGGGTCAGAGAGTGAGAGAGGGGGAAAAAAACGGTCTTTATAGCTATGTATCCTGTACATTTCTATTTGAAATCACCATTTAAAAGTCCAGTTTTAACCAACAGATCTGACAAAGAAACACCATCGTTTCATAAGTTAGTTTTTTGTATTCCTAGTTTTCTGACATGTTACATTTAAATACGCAAACAAGGAACTACCTCATTAAATATGCACTAATTTACGCAAATGTCTAATATGCAGAATGTAAGTAAAATAAACACCTGAATGTGAATCTATAGCATATTACCAAAGCAAAATAAAACCTTACAGTTGACAAATGCATGAAAAAACTATATTTTTGCACGTCGTCTTGCCTTGATTAACTGTTTTCATCATCGTATTATAGACATGCAGAACAGAGCGACATGCATGGCTCTCTTTTCACTTTTACTTGTTTTCATTTCTATTTTTAGGCGTATTGATTTATTATAGCAAGATCATGACTGTCCTTTTGAAATATACAGTAACATAAGGATTTAGAACAAAGTAAAACAGAGCAAACTACCAAACGGTATCACTGATTGTACTGTTTGTGTCTTACTATCTTTGTTTTATTTATGGATAGTTGTGCACTTTTGCGTGGCTCCTCTTGTTATTATTACTAGTCGTCTGTCTGATGTATAAAGTTGATGTAGTTAGTGATTTAGTTGTGTTATTTTCCAAATAGCGGCTTAATTCTTTACATTTTTGCTGGTTTGTTTAGTCAGGATGTGTGGATTTTGTGCAGATTAGCAGCTGATGGAGCAGAAGTTGAAGTAAATCCAGTTAAAGACTTCACCACTGCAGGCTACTGTATCGTTTAAAGGCGCCGGCTTATGCAGCTTTAACACTAAACTAATCACACCACCAGTCCGAGACGTTTCCTGCAGCAAAGCACAGGATAATGTGATAAATGATTCACTTTCTAGAAAAAGAAGAAAAAAAAAAACCCTCTTCCACAAACAGACTGAATCTTCAGTGAGTCTTGGGCCAATAAATGCCACCACTGAACTGAGGAATATGGCTTTAAAAAGCATAAAGTAAAAAAGGTTCCCTTTCATGAGGCTCCTGAGTGTTTGGAGCCGAGCTGCCTCCTCTCTCCTCGCCCCGGGGCAGGCTATCATCTCCAGTGACACCGGAGGGAGGGCAGACCCCACCCCGCCTCTGCCGGGCCGATGGGGGGGATGTAAAGGGATGAGAGGCCGCGGTGGGGATGGAGGCTCTGCTGCCGGCCCGGTCTCTCAGGTCCAGCTGCCTCTTTGATCAGCGGCCGCCGACCTCCATGTCTCCAGAACAAGGAGCCGAGGCCGAGGGGCGGGCCGCTGTAACCCCTCCCTGCAGCCCCTTGTTCTCTGCAAATATGAAAAAAGGGTTAATTGTATTTAACAATATGCTCTCTAACCCCCCCCCCCCTCCAACATCACCGCCGCCCTCTCCTCCTTGATTAGAATTAGAATCACATCTGGCTCCATGTTCTGTCCCTCATTACTGCTGAATCTCATTACAAGCGGCTCCCGCGGGACGGACGCGCCGGGTTTTTAAGCACACTTTCCGCTTTCTTCCTGCCTTCTTGCTCATCTCATCTGCCTCGCCGCTTCTTCTCTTCTGCGTTTACATTAGCGGAAGTCCTCATCTGAGAGAATGACTGAGCACCACCACCCTCCTCCTCCTCATCTTCCTCCAGCTCCTCTTCTTCCCAGAGCTTGGAAATTGTTTTACAGTGCCAATTAAAGTAGGTATGTTGAGTTTTTTCCAGAGTATGTATTATTCAGAGTGTATTATTTGTTGCACTCAAAAAAAAAAAAGAACAAGAAGAAAAAAAAAATCCCCCCACTAAAATAGGACTAGCAGAGTAAGTTCCACTTACTTGCAATAAAAACTACACCAAAGGTTCGGAAATATAGTCAACATGAGGAAAATGAGGGAGCTTATTTATGGTGCCCTGAAGTCCTACTGAATAATAAAAACCTCCACATATAACCACGTTTTAAACTTTGTTTCTGTGCACCCTTGTGCAAACACTGTGTCTGACTGGGAATTAATTTTAGAGAGGGGGAAAAATAAAGAAATCTGTAAAGTTTGACTCCAAAATGTTTTACCTCAGTAAAATATTCATTTAAAACCGCGGCAGGGGGGAAGCAGCGCTCGCGAGTAAAAAGAAGAGTTCCGACGAATAATCAAAGACTTTTATTTGCACTTTTAAGATACCAATATAAAGTAATAAAAACTTAAACAAAATACATGAAATAAAAAATATTTTAGCAGTGATGTCTGACAAAATTGGACCCGGCGTCAGAGCGGGGAGCTCTGAAGGTCGCGGGGGGAGGAAGCCCTGAGGTTTCTCCGATCGATCAGACCTAGATCATCGGCGAGTCGCAGAGCGTGCAGGGCGCCTGCAGGATCTTCTTTATCCACTCTGGATCTGCGGGGACAGAAAACAACACTTGTATTCAGGATTTCTAAATAGGAAATGATTAAATATGCATAAATGTGATGGGAACTGTTTACATGATGGACTCAAGCTTGAAGAAGTGTCTGAGTCATGTTTCACTATAAGTCATGATAGCACTTATTCTACACATCATTGTTTAATAAATGATGTAATTAATGAGAGGACATTCACTGTGAGGCTGATGATGACGGATGATGATCATTAAACTGTAAAGCATGAGGATCAGTGATGCAACCTGAGAGAGAACCGAAAGTTCTACTTTTCTTTCTAACACTGAAACACCTAAACAGTCCCAAAACTTCAACCCTGCAGACACTCTTTGAAAGTCCAAAAGTCTGAACTTTTACTGACAGACGAAGTCAGAGTGAAATATTCCATGTCTGCAAATGTTTTCTCTCTTAATAATAACTGCCTTTGAAGGAGAACGTAGAAGAATGCAAACTTCTGTTCGATGTTTTTAGCCAGGCGGTGGGATGATGCTGATTTTGACAGATGCCAAACCTTCACAGAGCCGTCAGTCTTTAGCTCAGATCGGCTGGAACGACCAGGCGAAACCAGCCTCAGGCACTCAGGCAACACCGATAAAGACCTGAGATGCATGTAGCAGCCAGATGAAGCCAAATCCTCAAACACTGATAACAATACCATGTTTTTACCTCTTCCCAACTCTAACCACTGCAGGAACCACAGCTGCCACCATGCAGCTCCTCCATATCTCATTATAATATGAGTTTAGCAAACTATTGGTGTCAGTGTGGCACCCCATTTTGCCCCATTATGATAATGCGGTCAAGACAATGCGGAAAACATGTCAGATGTTGTTGTTTTCTACATTTAAGTTGAAGTGATTCATGCTAGTTTCCACATCCAACAATGAAACAGTGAAGAATTGGTCAAAATGACCACGGAAACTACCGACAAATCTGATCGATCGGGTTGGATCTGCAGCAAACATTCATCAATCATCTGTGACAGCCTGTCCTGTTACCGGCACTGAGACAAACCGGCTTTGTGCACTTCTGCAGACTTTTGAAGACCTTTTTAAAACTATGCAATTTAACGCCAAGGTAGGAAGCACGTTTAAGCATCATACTGTTCAGGATGTTGTAATTCAGCTGGTCTAAGAGGAAACTAGACTTCTGCACCTCCTCTTTGTGTTGTTTTCAGATTTTAGAAAATGTAGCTCCGTGCCAATCACAGATCTTTTTACCCAGATGAGGTTAGACAGAAAAAAAAAGTCTAAATTCTCTGATACTAGCTTCTTAAATTTGACTATTTCCTGGTTTCTTTCCTCCTCTATGACACTACACTGAGTATCTTTGGGTCATGGACAAAACAAGACATTTGAAGACGTCATCTTGGGCCTTAGGGAACTCTGATAGACATTTTCAAACACTTTATAAACCAAATAATCGACATTGGTAACGAGCACTAGCTGCAGCCCTCACAAAGAGCAACCTAGATCACATTGGGAGTAACTTTTGAATGTTTTGATGGTTAAAACCGACTTTCACTCAGTGTTCAAAGCCTGAGTGAAGCTACAAGTGAATCTTGATGTTTAGTTTGACCGTTTTTTTTTTGCATGTTTAAGGCGTGTGCATAAGTCTGTGCTTGCCTGGTGGGCGGGGCTAAAGACAGAGGAGGAGGAGCTACAAGAGGAGCCGTTCCTCCCAGGTTTCTGTTGACTTAATACCTGCTGTGGCCAAAGTGTAATAATATGATGGAAAACCAGGAGCGTTGCCTCCAGTCACTTACAATACTTTCAGCTTGTCTGGACATACATCCCTAATTTCAAATGGTAGTTCTTGAAATAAATGCCTGCTTGCATACGATGGATAGATTGATTAACCAATCAAAAAAATACTAGTTCATTTCAATTAAAGCTTCACCAGAAATAAGTATATTGTAAATCAAACAAGAGATACTATTTAGGACTTTTTAAAACTACCTTTAAGACCTTTTAGTACTTTTTGAGGCCTTTTTCAGGAAACTGAATTAATTACTTTGAGATTTTTCACGACCTGCAAACACACCAGACAACATGTTTCCATGCATTATATACATATTCAGACATTTGTCTTCGTTTCCATCCAGCAGCTCTCTCCAACACCTGCGTTTCTGTTTGCGCTCTTTGTCTGGCACGTACTAGTTAGAAACCCAGTTATACGCAGCACAGAAATCCGCTTCCTTCATCCAGCTCAGCAAAACAGGTTTTACAAATCCAGATGATCATTTAAGAAGTCAGAATACTCCCAAAAACAGATCACACGCCCATTTCAACCTTCTCAGATCACGAACACATGAAATTATGCACTTACTGACAAGAAAAAAGCAAATATGACAAAAAAACTGCTCTGTTAATTGCTGTGTTGCCTCTAGAGAGTTTGCTTTAGCGCCTGTAAATGCACATGCACGCCTCCCTACTGAGCTACGCTGGACCAAACTGAATGAAGTCATACACAGATCATTTAATCCTGCACCAGTACTCATAATTCCCCAGCTACAGTGAAAACTGGAAGTCTGCCGTTCATCCAGAATGTTGGTATAATGAGACAGAAGTGACACACATTTCAAGTCTCGGCAAAGACTGAGCTTTGTGACCAGAGACTCAACTCTGGACTTTCAGATAAATTAGAAAAAAAAGAAAAGAAAATAAACTCGGCTAATTTCAACGATCATTCTCGTTTATTAAGTTTTCAAGCGGCTCAGCATCCGACATGTCGAGCGCTGATCTGAGCGGCAGAGTGGGATGAAGGCTGACGTTGAAGGTGACAGGAGGAGATGGCTGATCGGGAGTGTGACTGTGAAATGGAGGTGGAGGGAGATGGGAAGTGGCGCTTACCCTCAGGCTCTGGCAGTCTGGCGATGCTATCCAGCAGGAGGCACCGTCTGAACGTCAGCGTCTGGCAGGCCTGGTATGACAACACACACCTGGAGGAGACCGGGAGAAATACATTAGAGAGCTGGCTGGCAGGGACACACACACACCCATAGACACACAATAGAAAAGTGGAGCAGAAACAGCATCGAGCTGCAGCTGACGGGCAGATTTCCCTCTCAGTGCCCACCAGAGGCTCCACGCTAAAGCAGGAGAGACAAGGCAGGAGAGACAAGGCAGGAGAAAGATGATATTTATGAGAGGATGAGAGTGGTGCATGAGTAAATATCAGAAGGTGGGAGGCTTGATTACTGCTCCGTGAAGATAAATAAACCGTCAAAGAAGGCATTAAGATTCAACTCATGTCCTGATTGTCGGGTTCTGACCTGGGCTTCCTGCAAGGCTAAAGCTAATAAAAGCATCTTTAGACGTTTGAGCTTTTCAAAGTTGTTCAGGAATGACGAGCGTACCTGAGCCACATGTGTCCGTTTTCACAGGTGGCCTGTTTGTGGTCTGTGAAGGGCAGCACAGTCTGACACAAGCTGCAGCGCTCCGAGAACGTCTGCTTGTTCATCTTCTTCTTGATGTGGCCAATCAGGACCTGACGATGCACAGACAGAACAAGAGGGTGTAAGTGAAGGCAAACGCAACACCAAATTCATTTCCAACTCATCTCGTGGCAGCAGAGGAGACAGCACTAGTTAGCCCTTTTCCACTGATACAGTTTGGAGATGGTGCCGGATCTTGAACCAGTTTTTCGTGTGTCGACAGCCAAAGAAGCTACTTTTGAGCAACAAAACTGGTTCCAGAGTGGCGCCAACACTTTACTGGTGTACAACCACAAACTATTTGCATCAAAAACGGGGGCAACCAGCTAAAACTTCCTCCTCTTTGACAGTAAACTGAACATATTTGGACTGTGGACAAAACAAGACATTTGAGGACATACTTTAGGGTTTTAGGAAACTCTGATAGACATTTTTCACCATTTCAAAATTTAAACAATCCACAGATTTATTGACAATGAAAATAATCACTAGTTGAAACCATAAAAAAGAGCAACAAAGATCTCCCCTTTTTCTCCAACACAGTTTGGAGACGGTGCAGAATGTTGAACCACTATTTCATGTGTCGACAGCCAAAGAAGCTGCTTTCGAGCAGCAAAACTGGTTCCAGAGTGGCGCCAACACTTTGCTGGTGTACAACCACAAACTATTTGGGGCAACCAATTAAAACGTCCTCCTCTATGACAGTAAACTAAATATATTTGGGTTGTAGACAAAACAAGACATTTGCGTCAAAAATGGGGGCAACCAACTACAACTTGGTGACCGCTAGTTTAAAAAGAGCTTCAGTATGGATGAGAAATCAAAGCAGCAGTGTGTGCAAAGCCGATGGTGTCAATGTTCGTCTTGTTTTTCCTGTTGGTCAGTAAATTAATAGTACCAGCTGGTAATTAGAAACAACTTCAGACATGAAGTGGTGTTCACAAATGCTGACTGCCATTTGCAACCTTCTTGATAAATGCAGATCGACAATATAAAACATCGAAGAACAAGGAAAAGTGCCCCGTGGATCATCTCAATATCACTTCTGGATTTGCTAACAGAGCAAAACACCAAGTCAACTTTGTACCAAACAGATCAGGACAGTGAAGTGAGGAATTATCAGGTGAGTGTTACCTCTGATGCTCTGTCGCCGGTGTCTCTGGAGAGATAGTCCACCAGGCCACAGGTGGGGATGCTGATGTTCTGCGCCAGCCAGGTGTTGAGGTACACGACCCCCAACACCTTCTTGATGTTCTCTCTCATCAGGTGGGTCTCCACAGCGTTGATCCAGGCCTGCACCTCCGCCCTCTGCTCCTCCTGGTTCTCCTCTTTAACACCACCCTCGCCCTCCTCCTTCACAGCATCTTCGTCGCCTTCTCTGTCCTCCTCTTCCTCGTCTCTTACGAACACTTTGCTCTCCTCGTGCGTAGGTTTCCAGCTGTATTCCACGTGAGGCATCTGTAGCGACTGGTGAAGTATACGCACCAGGAAGAGCTTGAACCGCCACAAGTAGGGCGAATCCGCCTCCTGGATCTTCTGATCGAGCTCCTCCTGCAGCGACGCAGGGATGCATTTGGTTCTCAGAATCTGCCACCTCACCAGGTCCAGCAGGTCGGCCATCTTATACAAGTTCTGCGAGGGGGACTTGAGCAGTAGCGCTGCTGCAGCTTCTGGCGTTTTCAGGGTCACAAAGTGAACCTGGTAAGTCCTGTTAATTGGATGAAAGTTACCAACCATACCTTGCGTGCTGACGGTTGCGATGTACGCTCCGTTGTGGCTCACTGCGATCCCGTGAATCCTCCTGCCGGCGAGGTTCTCAGGTCGCAACATGTCCTCCTGTTTGAAAATCAAAGTGTTCTCAGTGAATGTCGGCGTCAGCTTCTTTATCCACCCGTCTATGGAGCACGTGTACACTGCAACGCCGTGCTGACTGACCGCCAGCGAGACCACAGGAAGCGAGTGCAGCCCAGCCACATGGGAGTTGTGCACATTCAGTCCGGCTGGTGAGATCATGAGCAAACACCAGAAGACGTAGCAGCCGCGTGAAGCCACGATGAGGCTGCAGCTGGATTTGTGGATCGGGTGGATCATCGGGACGCATTTGATGTTTTCCACGGCGATCTCGTCGCACTCCTTCCAGAGGATGACGGGGTGTCGGAGGGTGAAGTAGCCCTTCACTCCCGACAGACTGACCGGCATGATCTTGACGGGTCCCACCTCGCTGCCGATGATCAGGCCGCTCATCCGTCGATCTGCGTTCTCGTACTCCCACCACGCCAAGTCGCTGGGTCTGCTCACCCCTGATTCTATAATGTCATAAAACAAAACATCTGCCCCATTTGTGAAGGGCAGCACGAACTTCCACAAAACAAGGTCGCCGTTTTCCATCAACACAGCGAGGAGAACCATCTCCACGTCCAAACACGTGTTGTCCTGCTGAACCTGTTTGATTGTGTAAATGCTCGACCACTCCATCCTTATCGGCGTCTGCATACGGAAACGCCGCTGCAGCTCGTCCAAGTCCAGGAGGTTTGCCTGCGGCGGCTTGTTGTCTTTTCTGGCGTAGGCTCGCTCTTTTAGCCTCTCGCTGTACTTTTTGGTGAGATCGACTAACGCGTTCCACTCAAGACGCTTGTGGCTGTTATAAATTGTAAGTCTCTGGTCGAGTGTGAGGCAGGCGAGCAGACAGCGTCCACTAGAGTCACAACCTAACGGAGACCAACTGGCATACTTTATTCCTTTGTGCACGCCTACTGACGGGTTGATCACTCTGTCGGCCATAAACACTTGCCTGACTGCGGGATCCGGATGTAACGAGAACTTTTCCACAGCTTGAGCGAGCTCTGCTGATGGTCCCACCTTAAAAGTTAACAAATGAATAAGGTTAGCAGTTAGATTTAGGAAGAGTTACGAAGCCATTTCAGTTACATGTGCAAAAATATTCATAACAACAATAGATTCTTAGAAAAACGAAAAAAATATTTCACATTTATGAACCCGAAAACACTCATTCATCTAATACTAGCTGTAGTTATAGCTGGGAATGTGGTACAGTTCTTTCTTTTTTGGCAGAATAAATAACTTCTACACAACAACTATCAGCTGAGCATTACACTGGTCACAATTGTCAATTCAGACCTGAGTAAATGCAAAACATATTACATACAGTCAAAGTGATATTTATGACAGTGATTCAGGGCTCGGAGTATTATTTCCTTGATAAATCGTTGTGGGCCAGCACATTTAATCCAATATTAATCTCAATCATTATTTTGGCTCCCAGCAGCTAAATGAACACAACCAATGGTGACACCAACATGCAAAATGCATGCTCTGCTGCATATCAAATCAGGTGCTTCTTCGACTAACAGCCAGATACCAAGAAGCAGTCGAGATGGCACTTGTGTCTGGGTAGCAAAGAAACGTTGAAAAAACAGCACAAACTGCGGAATGACGGCATCAAGGCCAAAAAGAATAATCGCTAATGTCACTGAATCGTCATCATTGTCCAGCGACGACTCAGAGACCCAGAAAGCAACGCAAAATAATGCATACATCACCGTATTGCACAAAATAAAAGTGAAAGCAGCTCTGTTGATTTCACTTTGGGTGACAAGTTTTGGTACAATTTTATTTCTATTTTGCTTCTGGGAGATAAACTTCAGAAAAGATGCAAAGACATGCACATTAGCATTAAAGCAGCACAACATAGAAGTGAGAGTTGTGCTCTGTTCCTAAAAATAAATGAATAACGATGACAAACAACTGTGCTGTCAGTATTAACATTAACAATTGTACATTCTTAGTTCCCACAGAAAGCCCAAGATGATAGACTCTTAAAGGTTATTTCATTTAACCAACAAATCTAGAAGACGAAGTATGAAGTTTTCAATTAAATACAGCAAAGAGTAACATTAAATCATCACTATCAGGAAGCTTTAGCCAGCAGTGTGACATTTTCTGTATTAAAGTATTAATCAGCTACTCGTTGCAGCTCTGCAGCGATTAAAGCCAATTAAATACTGTAGGTCAGTGCACGATAAGCAGGAAAAGTGCCTCACTGCCAAATAAACTGAATGAACTGGACTCAACTTCTAAGTCATTTCTCTTGAAGTGGGATCATTTTGGTAAATGGCTGATAAGATCTTGCAGTTTCACCACAGGTAACAGAGACCGTATGTGGCCTCTAAAATCCAAGTCATGCTTCGGATGCCATCATCTCCTGCTCCCAGCTCAGTAGACCTTCTATTTAAAAGCAGTTAATCATATCTACAAATGACAGCTGGAAAGCAACTTCGCCTGTCTGCTACTGCGCCTAGTGGATTATAAAATTCAGCTGCATCCAATAGTGCATCTGCCAAGTGGATTTTTTGGAGAGGAGACGAACCTATAAACACATATTTACAGAGTGGAGCAGCTGCGCGGAGACAAATTTACCACAGCAAAAATGTTTCTCTTTTTATCAGCATTTGTATTCTATCACTTTAATTATCTTACTTTCGGTTTAGCAAATAAAGAAAATAGAGAAACATCCACCACTGCCAAGCTAATAGCACACAAGTGAATATTAGCTTGGCTTTGTTTCTAAGGCATGTGTACAAGTAGCTCTAAGCTAGAATATGCAAAGTATTCCACAAGCACTTTTTGTTATATTTGTTGACAGTCTGTTTAAATCCAGACAGCAATCAATAAATGAAGTCGCCTGATAATAAAAAGAAAAAAAATCAGTTATTTGTGTCAGTTGTCGGCCTGTAAAAACCCCGACCAATGAATGAGTTGTTGTTCTACTAGTCTGGCTACCTGTGAACTCCGTGTTCCACAGGATTAGATGGAATCAATGCAGATCGCACAAGAATGGCACACAAAAAGCCTCCACATGGTTCAGTTTCACGTAAACACAAAGTCAGAGGCGCCTCCATGAAAGGCCCGAGTCTTATCGGCATCTGAGATCTGAAGTTTATTCACTGAAGCTCCAATTTCCAACTTTCAGTGAATGCCACCGTGGCACCCAGTGAAAGAGAAAGTATGTGTAGTCATCGTTTTATCAACACAGCAGCTAGAGTTCAGTTTGTTGCTTCCAGCTGTTCAAGAGTCTTTCCTCTGAGTTTATTAAATACCTGCAGCGTCAAACAGCAACAGAATCCATACGAGCGTCTCCAAAGAGAGAGAAGTGTCCTCTTTTAGGTGCACAGCTTTATTTACTGCTTGTAATTATAAATGATCCCCAACATGGAGACAGGACCGGTCAGATTCTAACGATAAATGACACTTTAATGTACTTTTCTCTACCTCAGACAGGTGAGCTGCTGTACAGTCTGCTACAGTTAAATCATTTCTTGCACAGCTGAGTCCTGAACTCAGCTACATTTAATATTATTTTACTGAAAAAGTTTGATCCACTTATTAAAAAGTCAAAAGATTTCACAGCAGGATATTTGCACCAGCGACATTATGGAGTGTATGGATGTGTTTCATCATCTCTAATCACAACCAACAGGTAGTTGACTAACAATTTAAAAAACACATTTTATTGTACTAAAGGTTAGCTTATCATATTATTTTAGTATATCATAGGTTATCTTCACACATGAACAGAATTTTCAGTATTGAAATCATTTAAAAAAAGCTCTGGATGTGTTTCTTTATTCATGGCTACTTCTAAAAATGTCCCAAGTTTATGATGCATATAAGTGAACTTTTTACCTCAGATAAATCGCAGCATCTCCTCTTGTGGGCCGTTTTGAGCAGCAGGCACCAAAAAGTCTAAATGTTAACTCTACCGCTATTAGCTTATGCACTTTGGACAATTAGCAACATTAACTGCAAAATAAGAAACCAATGTACATTAGCATAGCATTTCCTATCTAAGATAGCAAACATATCCTGTGTATACCTCTACACGACAACAGCACAATAAATAATTCAGCAGCGTCTTTTAGTTGTGATGTGCCACCCCAAAATTTTCAGCGTTGCCATCTTGCAACCCCTGTAAAAAAATTCTGGAGGCGCCGCTGCACAAAACAAGAAAAGAGAGGCAGCAGTAGAAAAGGTTACGGCCAAAACAGTCTGGATGAAGCAAAAGGAGGTCAAACCAGTGTCAAATTTGGTATAACTTTCCCCGCTGGCAGCAACTAGGGGAGTTAAAGTGCCTGAGTAGTGATAGTATGGTTTTGAACAGGTAATAAATCTGCCTTACTCCTGCTGTTTCTATTATTTTATAATCAAATACTACCAAACACTTAGAGATGGCATTTTGCAATCACCTGCATATGAGTGGAAATACCTTGTATTAGCATTATGCTGAAAATACAATCACGTTGTGCTAAAGATCTGCGACTAATGACTTGATTTGACAGATGAACACTGTGCTTGCTCAGACCAAAGCACATGTAGCGCACTACTGCAGTAAAGTAAAGAAAAGGCTCACAGGCACATAAGCAGTAAAAGTTAAGGAGGTTGCCAACAAAATGCAGCTGATATTTGAACTAAACAAACTTTTTATCATTAAAGACGACAAAAATATGAAACTTAACAAGGGTAATCCCCAGGACTGTCACTCAATTTGTAAGATTGTCATTGTTTTTTATCCATAACAGCAGCATAAACTAATAGCAGACTGGTATTTTTATTTATGCTGGGAAGTAAATTAGCCAATGAATGCCCCACTGATAACAAGATCCTAACAGTGCACCAAATGAGACAATATTATATCATGTCCAGAATAGCAAAGTTGTCATTTCATTTAAAGACAGGAGCAGACTGATGCCACTAATCTTACCACCTGTGACTAAAATAAGGCTTTATTTCTGTTCTGAAATGGTTAAACTAAACAGGTTTTCAACTCAACAATCTCAACAAAGCCCATCTCAGCATTAAACATTGTGACAGCTCAGTAAAACCATAAAGATCTCAGGCCAGGTAGAAGAAATTTAAGGGATGGCTTTTACTGGCACTATAAAAAAATACTTTATTGAAGATTATTGGTGCTAAAATGAGTCATAATGTTAATATGACACTAAAAATAAAATCATCACATGGTGTAACTATATTGCAGCGATCAATTTGTCATGTAAATCAACTGTCAAGCAAAAATGCTTCAATCTTCACTGGTTCCAGCAGCTTCTTGGATGAGATAAAATGCTGTTTTCTATGTTTTACGGTGCTTAATTTCTATTTCTTTATGTTCGTACTGCTGAAAACATGCAATTTGAAATCACCTTTGACTCTGTGATGTTCACTTTTTTATTAGTTTACATTCTATAGACTGACTGCTTTGTCAATTAATCCAATCAACAATGCGCACACCAAACACAAAGCTCTGTTTCATTCATCTCATGTCTTTTTTATGAATTAGCTCCCTTTATAACTTGGGCTGACATCTCTCAGTATTTTGTGAAGGATAGAAACTGGGTGCAACTGACAAACATTTAATGAGAGTTACGTGTTCACGGGGAACTATGTTTAGTGTGAAATTTGAAAACTGATGGGACTTCCCTCAAAGTGTTTCGGTGTACAGACGAGTGACAAATTAAAGGAAAAACCAACACAAAGCTAAAAACTAAAAATAATTATACTTGGTCGGGCCTAGGAACATTTCTGTATCACTTCATATTAACGGATAGACACAAGCAGCGGTACTTTGACTCCTGTGAAGTGATGTAGAGGTGTTTTTTTTTCACATTTCAGCACCAATATTGATCCCAAAACAATCCCAGAGACGTTTATTATATAGCACGCCTTTCTCACTCACTTTGCTCTACAACTTGAAATCTATTAGGCTACAAAATGAAATGTCCATAATAATAATAATAAAACTTTACTGCGATAAAAATGGACACTAACCACTGACATCAACAAATCAAAAACATCAAAAATTCATGTAATCAGAGTGTTTTTTCCCCCTAAAGAGCTGAAGTTTGTTCCCTCCAGCTCTTTAGGACTGTTTCCTGTGCTTTTATTAGATACCTGCAGCGTCAGACAGCAGCAGTATCCAACTCACAAGTGGAACAAGAGAACCAGCAGCTTCATTACACTCTGTAGATATAGAACAATTCAGAGCAACTTTTGTATTGCTTTGCAGTGAACCTTCCCTCTAAAGGGACAAGTGGACCCAAACTATGCCAGTGAAACCCCCTCAAGAGCATAAGAGCCACCAGAACTGTTCACTGTAGGGGGAAAGAGTTCAGGTCTTTCATTTAATTTGGAGTTTGGCTAACAGGTTTAGCTGTCTGCAGAGGAAGTTGTCCCTAAAACAACATTTTGCAGCATGTGACTTCGTTGCACCCAGGGACAAGTGGAGCTGTCAGTCTCAGGGTTTTCCTGCTTAACTGCTTCTGAATTTCTATCGAACAGCCAAACTGGATAAGCTAAAGTTCCAGAACTAAACGGGTTCAGATTTCTATTTTATTAAGTTTACACTAAACATGGTTGCTTACCCTCAGTTTGTGGGCTTCTGTCGGGACGGGGATGGAGGTCCTGTGCAGCGTCAGGTCCTGCTTGTTGCTGTGTACATCGCACACCAGCTCCATCACCGACAGGGAGCTGGAGGTGCACACGGCCAGGCGGTGGTCCTGCGACCAGGAGAGGGGCTGCAGGCCGCTCACCGGCGCCATGAGGGGGACCACGGGGTCCCGCTTAACCGGCACAACCTCCGAGCCGAAGAGTAGCCCGTCCTCGGTTTCTGGCTCAGTCTTTATGGTTACATTTGTGGGCACCGAGCGCGAAGAATCGCACGGACTGGCAGCCGCCATGTTTCCAGTGCGCGGGACGTGACGTCAGGGCAGTGGGAGGCGGGACTTCCTGTTCTGGTTTCAGTCCTCCACTGTGAGACATCAGCAAGTCAGTGACAGTATTTACATTTTTCTTATGCTCGTTTCTCGACTTCATGCAGAACATTTAAAATTAAGTACTCTCCACCAGAAAATAATATTTGTGTTATTTAATTTAATTTAATTAAATTTAATGTCATTTTATTTATGGTCAGTAATTAAAATATAAACAATAAAAACTTATTGTTTTAAAATTTATTACCATCTTTTAATTCTAAACACACAATTTACTTTTTTTAATAACAGCAAATATGTGTAAAAATTATTGTTGTTATATATTATTATTTTTTGCTTATTTGACTGTAGTAAAGAGAAGAGCAATTTGGTGAAATCTTGTAATAGAATAAATTATAATTTGTTTAAAAAATTCACAAGTTAGTTTTTTTTTATGGCTAACATGTCAATGAATACTTCTTTTTTGTGATTTGATTAGTTATTATCTATAATTCAACAAAACAGGAAATGTGTAAAATAACAGCAAATTGTTAACAAAATTGTTCAAAATATTTATCGTTAAAAAGTATTTTTACTAAGATGATTGGATTTAAAAAAAAGAGTTGTTACTACAATATATAATAACATATAGCAAAAATATTTTTAAGTAATGGCTAAATGTTCTCCAGAAATCACCTAATTATCTTTCATACTTTGTCACACTGTATTTTATTATAAGTAAAAAGTCATCTTGGCAGTGTAATAAGTACATTTTCTTTTCAATTGGAAGATTTTTATTTAACTGCTGGTAAAGTGACATACCAGAGGTGGATTCCTGCTGCAAAGTAAACACCAGTTATTCGATGGAAGCCACGACACGTTAGTTTGACACTAGATCAATGCGTTTCATTAAACCTAAACACAGAGCGTTCAGTGATCAAGATAGACTTCATCTCTGCAAAGAGTCCCTCAGTGAAGCCATTAAGCTGCAGATGCACAAAATCATCTCTTACTTGTCCGATATTAATAATTTCATCGAGGGATTACAGTTTCCAGTATCATCTGCAAGGTCACCAAAGGCTAAAGACAGCAGTAGAAAGTAACTAAGTACATTTACTCAAGTATTGCACTCAAGTGTAGAATTATGAGAATCTTGTACTTGACTATTTCCATTACATACTACTTTGTACTTTCTACTTCACTACTTTTATCTTTAGTGTCATTATCTGTAAATTAGTTCTCCAAATTTTTTTTTTTTTAGTTTTAACAAATTGTGACTTTTGCCTCTAAACTCCTCACAAGGTTGAAATATAAGAAATGTTCAAATGATCGTGTATCTCACCACAAACTGGAAACAGTTATCTGAATCAGAACTTTTTCTTCTTTCCTCATACTAATCATCAGGAAACTGATATAAAATAGTTCAAACAAGTAGCGCAGTAGCAGTAACATGCTGCTGACACTCTGATGCTTCACCATTAATACTCTAATGACGCCTTTTTTAATTATATATCAATCAGAGGAATCAAACCACAACATTTACTTTAATCCTTTAACTACATTTTGCTTCTGCCACTGATGTACTGTTTGTCCAAGTTTGATGAATTGAGGACCAAAATACAGACACAAACGACCGATAAAGGAGCAAAAAGCAAACTATTCAAAAAGCTGATACTAAAAACAAACCATAGTCTAGATTAAAAAATAAAATAAAATAAAGGTAATAAAAGCATGGCATCAACTTGAGCGAGAAATGAAGAAACATAAAAGGGCTTAAAAACTACAAGTATAAACTGTTTTAAATTGCTGTTGTGGTACTTCTATTAGAGTAAAGTGTCTGAAAACTTATACAAATGTCACAAAATATGATAAAAATTATGTTTTATCTCATTGTTCGGTGATTTTTTCTTCTCTTCTAACACATTACCTTTAAATCTTCCTAAATTTAAACAATCCGTGAAGAGAAAAAAGGGTTAAGCTGCACAAAAACATCCTAATCTTTGATTTCACAAAGCAGACTTCATCTTAAATGTGACCCCTGCAGTTCAATTTAATTCAATTTTATTTGTATAGTGCAGTTTACAACATGTTATCACACAGCACTTAATAAAGTAAGGTATAGACCTTACAAATATAACAGAGAACCTGGCAATATTTCACATATGCAGATAGCTAGCATGCATCAGATTTACCTTCCCTACTTGCACCAGCATGAACGTGCATGAGTTCAAACGTGCACAGGACATGCTGGAATAATGTTGGATGATCAGTCTCTAAACATTTTCTTTGTTTCCCATCTACAAAGCTGTGGACTTCGTTTCCAGCGCACACAGACAGGACAAAAAGATGCCAAACCATCCATCCATCCATCCATCCATCTTCTCCCGCTTATATTTCATATTATCATTGTGCACACCTGACTGTACATTATTCTAAAGAAGACACAGCTGCCAACATGACCAAAAATATAAATTATAAAGATCCATCCATGTCATTTTCATCTGTGTCTCCTCAATCAAACCTGTCTAAATGTCTTTACCAATGTTTACCTCAACACTAAACAGGCTGAGCTTGTTTATCAAACAACAAACAAGGAATAAATAATCTGACAGCATGTAAAACTATCAACCACATATAAACGGTGATTGTTGCGTTTTTGGACTTTTAACCTTGTCAGAAAATCAGCAGTGAATAAAATATAACCTTTAATTGCGGATGTTTATCGCTAAATCTACAACACATTTGTAACTGTACATGGCAACCCTGCTGACATGTTTGTTTCTTTATAAAAAGGCTTTAAATTTCTAATCCGAGTCTAATTTCATTTATCTGTTTTATGTAGACTGGTGGTTTGACTCGCAGCCTTGGACAGCGTGTCAGGACTTGCACATCCATATTTTAATTAGATTAGATTAGATGAATGTTTAATGATCTCCGTGGGGAAATTTTGTCATCTGTGTGACACATTCATTCAAAAAGGGAAGGAGTGAGTTGAAACGGCACTGGCACTCCACGACGACACATTCACCGCTCTGAGAAGCAAAAAAAAATGTAAAAAACAGAAAAGAATGAGTCCAATCGCTGACAGGCTCGACATTAGTCATTTCATCCATCTGAGCGCGGTCACTCGTCGCCAGGAGACATCATTAATTGTCATTAATTAATAAAAATATGAAATCTGTCCCGTCGGCAGCTGATGGCTGGGATGTGTAGCAGCATGCTTTGTGCGACGAGTCGCCGGACGCTCCTGGACCGGTCACAGGTCAAACTGCTGCAGTCGGATGCAGCGCCGCAGAGTCCCAGGCAGACAGTGATTTGTTACAGGCCTCACATGAAAGCTCCTCTCGCAGTAGCTGCCTGACTCCCAGCAAGACGACAGCGGGATTTCAACAGGCAGAGTTATTTGTCACAAAACAAATTGTTACAAATCTGCGAGACAAATATAGAATAGCGCGCCCACCATGTTTTAATCTCCCATTTTTCTGTCTTTTGTTTCGATAATCGAAATGAATAAATGAACGGGGACCATGGTATGTTTCATTCTTAATGAAGCGTGTAGTGGATGAATATTTTACACACCTGCTGTGTGTCTTTGGTGGGTTTTGACTAGGGACCCAATCCCAGACCGGGATTGTATGAATGTTGGATTAAACATTCATCAAATGCTGTCACAAAAACTTTATCCTCTCCTGTCAACCACACATAAAGATGGAAACAGTCCCCCGCGCAGGCCAAAGAAGCCCAGCCATGATTTGATCCTCAGCCTTTTCTTCACTCATTGTGGAATTATTTAGGCTGCGCTGGAGTCATGTCTGAAGGCATATAGGTTATGTAGTGTGGGTTTATGGATATGGATGGGGTCAGCTCAGGTCAATCCCCTGCATCTCTAATATCCACCTGCTGTCTTGTTATTGCCTGCAGGTTCCTCCTCAGCCTTTCAACCCTCAGCAGACCTCATCCTCTGCTGCTCGCTGGCTCCGAGTGTCAGTGGAGCCGCTTACATGTATCTTGTGAGGAAGCCCGCAGGGACGTTTTGATGCATGGTTCATCATACATGTTTTAATCATTCAGTCTTTCAGACACCTCCCAGGAGGGGGCTGCTGCAGCACATTACCGAGTACACACAATTAGTGATATAATCATGATGATGATAATGAAATGTATTTAGAGCATATCAGCGTGGTTCATTCTGTTCGGGGAGACATTAGCAGGACTGCAGCCCAGGAAAAGCTTCGCGCTCGGGGCTCCTGGCGCTCTCCCTCTGGAGGCTGGCAGCGCCCGGCAGGTTGCCACGTCAGAGATTAGCAGTCGAGTCGCAGCTCCTTCTGTGCCGTCAACTGAGAAAGCCTCACCTGACAGGTGTTGCTCTCTAGCAGTGCTCCTCTGCCGCCACCCCCCATGCTGTCCTTGGGGTGGGAAGGGGACGAGGAAGTCTCCCTTCCCCCTTTATGCATTCTGACAGCCTCTCACAGGTGATGCTCCGAGATGTATTGGGCTTCATACTCCGGGAATGCAACAGCAAATCCCCCCTCTCTCTCCAAAGAAAAAAAACACTGATATCACATCAGTGGGAAACACAGCGGTGGCCTTTTATTTAGCTCCCCTCAGGGATGTTCAGTCTCCTGTAAAAGGTCAAGGTGATGGGATGTCAGGATCAGAGGGAGGGCTTCAGTGCACGAATAATGGGACACGCTGTGAACAGTTTTAACAGACCGGAGCCCAGAAAAAACACCGGTCAGAAATGACACCAGAATGAAAACACAATTAGGTTTCTGGCTAAGCTCTGTTTGATACTGATATGCTGGGGAAGCATGTGATAGTACAAATCAACCCCTGTCTCCTGCAGGCCACACAGAGATGCTACTAAGGAGAAAGAAAATCTAAGTAACTGCTGCAAATTTAATCAGCCACTTCACATACTGTGCTCTGGTTACGAAACCCACAGTATCACACGTAAACTAAACATATAGCATAGTGTGGTTGGGAAATTGAACACTGAAAACCACCTTAAATAAATGAATGAGCTGTTCCTAATTGGTCACAGTCACTTTAGTGAATAATCCCAACAGCTGCTTTTAGAAAGACAGGCGGCTGTTGAATTTTTTAAATGCAGGTTTTTAGTGCTACAATCACAATACACTCAGTTTTAATGCACCAGCATGTAGGTAGAAGATAAAGGGAAATAAAAACCGAAAGTATTTCTATGATAAGTGAGAAAATGAAGTCAGAGGCCCATGGCGCTGCAGGCCCACAGTTTACCTGAGCTGCTTCAAGCTAACACTTCAGCTAACAGTTTTACTCACCTGTGCTCTGGTCACATGACTTTGTGAGCTTGCTGGTGTATAAATTAAATGAACCCTTACCTATTTAAACCATCAACGCCCCGGCAACTTGTTTGGCTGACTGCAGGAAAACAGTCCAAAAAAGAAAAACCAAACAAACTCCGACTTAGCTTAGCTAGCTCACACCCCTTGATGCTAGCGCTGCGGCTAATGTAGCATTTCATTATTCTGAGTCTTCAAACGCAACTTCAAGAAAATAGACGGATTTTTTTCGCATTATGAGGAAATACTGGAGTAAAAAGTCTTCAAAAATAAGGATTTATCATCCGTTTGGACACCAGAAACAAGCTTCACTCCAACATGGTGAGTAGCTAGCTGCTAGCTTAACGGCTGCTCGTGCTAACATGTAAAGCGATGCTCTGTTGTGGTTTGAGGTTGTGTCGGTGTTTGTTTTTCTGCTAAATAATTCCCCGTTGAGCGTTTTCATGAAGGATATTTTGCCATGTAACGGCAACACATATTAAATGGCGGCTGAAGGCAGTTTAGAGGCTTTGGTTTTCATGTTTTGGAGGCTAAATGCTAGTTGTCACTGTCATTACTCACCTTGAATACAGCGTGTTGTTGGTAGTAAAAGTCCAAAAGTCTGCAGTGAAAAACACTAATTGTGATGTGTGTGTGTATATATATATATATATATGTGCTGATATTAGCCATTAATTATTGTGAAGTGGTTGCTAAGCTGTGTTTGCTGTTTGGCAGATTATGGTGCTTTCTTGCTGCTCATCTCCATAACAGTGATTAATATGAATACCAGACTTTGTGTGTTGCTGTTGTTGAGCTTAACTGGTGTTGCTGGTTGTGTTTGTGGGTCATTCCTGTTTGTAGATCTGACTAATTGTAGATAATCGTTTAATGAGAACACAGACACAGTTTGCATAGTTGATTGCCTGCAATGTGGTCTCAATTAATGAACCCTACAACTCCCATATCAAACAAACTACTGAGTTTAAACATGTCTATTAAACATAAAGTCCGTCTCTGGTCTTTTATCAAACCTCTAAAAATTCATCTCCATGTTTTAAAATTGCATATTTAGAATTTTTCTACGTAAACAATCCCTTGCTGCCTTAGATGGTATCATGAAAAGGTGTGTTTGCCTGTTATCAGAACACTTTTTTTTGTATTTAACATGGGTCCTAGCAAGTCGATTAATAAACAATAATTTTGAGTGTTATTTTTAAAGCTGTAAAATGCCCATGACATGGGAAGTGGCCTGAAATGAACTTGTTGCAACTCGAGCACACCAGCTCACCTCCAGCTCTGTAAAACTAAACTAGTCTGTGCTGTGCACTGGCTAGTTGGACTATTGGAATAATTCAGCCATGCATGTTTGAACTGGAACCTGGTTCTGTTCTTATGTTTTTTGACATTTTAAGATTTTTGTACAAGGTCAGAATTGAAATGGACAGTTTTAACAAAAAGGCAATAGAATACTTTAAACACTACATGTAAAATAGTCGAATATGTGCCTTGGTTTCTGTCTCTTTTTAAAAAAAAATCTATTTATATTCTAACTGTTGTTTTGGTTTTTTATATTGATATTTTTTATTATGTACACAAGACAGTGTGCAAACAAGACAATTTCACTGCAGTGTTAAACTGCTGCTTTTTATGCTCTGCATATGACACATATCTATCTATCTATCTATCTATCTATCTATCTATCTATCTATCTATCTATCTATCTATCTATCTATAGCATGAAATGAGAGTGACAGAAGTAAAAAAAAAAATTACGATGAAGAAATCCAGACTTAATAGAACCTGAAGATTAAGTTAGTCTTCCTGAAACTCATATCAATCTACTGTGTGTGTGGAAATTTCACAAATTATGGTTGAATTACTCCGTTTACTTGCATTAACTTGCCCTGTTGCAGTTTGATAGCAAAAGCAATTCTTTCCATCTTAATGACATCATAAATAATGTAAATCCAATCATCTACTGCAGGTATTTCTGGCTTTAGCCGCTTTCTAGTAATGGCACTGAAATTCTGTCATAGATAACTAATATTACAACTAGGCTTACTTTTTACAAGATCTTATAAACCTCCTGCCAGAATGAAATGAATGAGAAGTGATTCTATAGAAGAATAATGATACAGGACCAGTTCCTTTAGTTTGCTTGATATTAAACTGGGGTGACCTGAATTAGTCTTTTTGGGACTGTCACTGTTGCTCTGTAGTTTCATGGTGGAAATACTCAGCCATGTTATTGACTGCTTTTTTCATTCGAGATTTGTCTTCTGGCATATATTTTAAAAAAAAAACACATACCACATGTTAACAAAGCAACAAAATCGAGGGAGTCTTTACCTGGGAAGTATATTCAGGATAAAGTTTGGGCCTTCTTTGTTGGGCAACTTGTGCTGCTAGACACTTAAAACTAAACGACAGCTAAATGTAGTACTTGGTGGCTATTTATTATTGCCACTTTTACAAGCTTTCCAGCACTAATTTAATATCCTACACATTTCCCAGTAGAGCTTTAATGCTTTTTCTCATATTAATGTCCATAATAAATAAATATTTGGCGACTGAGATGTTGACTTTGTTTCATGAGCATTACCTTCATCATTTTTTCAAAATAAACCAAACGGTAGAACACCTGTGGTAAGTTTGCATGTCAATGCTTGTCAGCAGGACTTTACTGTATAAACTTTCTAAAACTGCTGAATCAAGATACAACATCCTGTCACTCCCTGTTAGTGGGTCTGTTCACCTGAAGCCTAATCTGTAGGTTATTAAAGGAAACATGATAACTGAATGGCTGGAACTCAGGAGAAAATCCAGCCTATTTATTCCCGGCGATAATGGCTGAATTATTCATCCTGTGTGATGATTAATTAAAAAAGGCCCCAGGTCCTGTGGCACGTACAGGCTGCCGAGGCACACACTGACATTCCCATGTGATGTGCTGGATGTCTCGGCCTCCTCCTGCTTCCCCACTGCACGTCTTCAGGGAAGGTGCCCTCACACGTGTTACATGCCTGTGCACCCAACATTTTAACCTAACTCACAAATACATGAGGTGAAAGACTGGTGGCTGCTAATCACGTGTAAAGGCTCGCCGAGGGTCAAGTCGCAGTTTTATGGCTCGCTGTGGCTCCGTCGGTTGGGGAATAAGACCGGGCAGGTGTTCTGGATGTAGAACGCTAATTTAGGGAGCGAACAACGAATTACAGAAGCACAGCGATGGTGGATGTGAACAGTTTGGGAAATGCATTTTGCCCCATCACCCCGTTTCAAACTCGATAAGGGAGGTCGGCAGTTAATTTTATAGCAGTATGGTTGATGTATTGATTACATGTTTATTATGAGTGCTGTTTTTACACAGTACGTAGACTTTTTAATCCTCTTTTTGTTGTAAATACCAGTGATTTTGTAGCTTTTTTTTGCAAACATCTGCAATTTCGGTACCAGCACTATTTGCATGTTTATTGCACGTCCTTTTGTACATTGGTTTCCTTTTTTTTGTTTAATGTAACCTGTGTGAGCTACTATCTACCTACCTACCTGCCTAGATACAGAATTAGGGCCATATTAGTATCACCAGCACGAGTTTGTGAAGAGACCTGGACAACTTTATACATGGTCTTAAGTCAATGCAGACATTTTAGCGCTTATACAACACAGTGTGCTTCATTAACATGAATCTGTTCTTACATTTGATTGATTTTTAAACCGAAAAAGCACCAATAATAGTTGGAAAAAGTGTCGTATCGCGCTGTAAGGGCTGTGAAAGTGTTGGCAGGACAGAAGCAGATTATGATGGTTGTAATAAGTGACTAGATGTTGGTCCGTGCAGCAGGAACTGCTTATGTGTGCTCCAGGATAATGACAGATGTTTATTCATAGTTGTTAAAAGCCTGCATGATGGTTAATGCGCCGTCTCAGTAATAGATTCTTTGATGCATTGTGTGAATCCCTGTAACCAGCGGCTAGTTGCTGCCAGACTCAGGTAGGCAGCGGCTGCAGCGTCCTCTGACCCAGTGTGGGCAGCTGGCAGTGGGAGGACATGCCCTGTGGCAGTGCCAGGGGAAGGCCAGGAGGGCTGGGGTCCAGGCCTGCTCTCGCCTCTGCTCGGGCCCCGCTAATGGAACGGGGCTGGGCCGCCCATATGGCAACTTGTGAGAAGAACCGGGGGCTCCTGAGGTTGGCACGCAGAGTCACCAGGCAGTCTGCCGTTAGATATTAAACAGGACAGGGCCAGACCCACGCCATCACCCCACGACCGCCGAGCATTATGGATGTGCTCGCTGATGAGGATGGAGACACACCTGCACCAGAGGCGGCTGCCTGCCCCATTGTAAAACAGTTTTGTTTTGGACAACCATTTACCTTATGGTTTCAAATTGCCTCTCTAACTTTGAGGCAGTTTTTCTATTTTGTAACAGTATGGAAAACAACTTATGTAGTTCAGAAGTCCATGGGAGAAACAGGATTGTGCATAGAAC
The DNA here is from genome assembly GCF_000690725.1 of Stegastes partitus. Lineage (NCBI taxonomy): Eukaryota > Metazoa > Chordata > Actinopteri > Pomacentridae > Stegastes > Stegastes partitus. The sequence continues at coordinate 161,262 of NW_007578285.1, forward strand.
AAGGACAATTTGGTCAGATTTTGTAGTTCTCTAGTAGTTTCCAGCTGTGCATTGCATATAGTGAAGGCAACATCCAGCTTGTTAACAAAAGGCTCCATAATTATCCTTCATAGTGGCACTAAAAATACAATATTTAGTGATGTGGCATGTTGTTTTCACTGCAATCCTCGCTTTTTACTCCAAAAAGAATGAAAATGTAAACGATTATTTCACCAACAATGACTGAACAGACGCCATCCCTACTATAATCTAAGCAGGGCAAACGTTGCTCCTCGATATCACAGAGTAAAAGAAACAAGTGACTGAAAGTATGGAAATGGTTTTTTGTCTAGAAACAGACAGATAATACATGCAGCTAATTATTGAGTGTTGTTGTGGTGCGATGCTGAATTGTAAAGCAGTTCCTACACAAGAGACACCTACATCGAGACGTCTGTACATCACCAGGCAGATGCATAAATCCTCACTTATTAGTGGGCAAAAACATGCAAACTACATGCAACAGAGTGCCACATTTATTTACACACAGCTCATCTTTATTCAGTAACGCTACATACAGTTTTCACTGATGCCTCCTGTTTCATTTGCAGTAAATACTCTGCAAAGGCCTCGCTTTTATTTCTGAGGAGGTGATCAACAAAACAGTTCAGGTTAACAAGCCAGCAACTTGGAGAACGTCCTCTAGTTGGAGGTCAAGGAAAACTTGGTTTGCCAGGATGAACGCGGCGTTAGCTCCGTGTTCAGGAGCTGGCCAGGACGGGCTGTGTGCAGGCAATGAGGTGGACAGGGGGAGAGCAGCGTAGCCCACCAGCCCTCTCTGGCACCGGACCGACCTGGCTCCTCTCTGGCCTGCATGGGTCCAGAGGAAGGAGAGCCACACGGGATGGGAGGAGAGAGGAAAGTGTGCTGGGCCGGACCGCAGTGCTGCAGCGTTCACAAATGTGTTCCCATACAGCGTGTACTGAGATAATGCTTACCCTCTAGAACAACTCTGTGCTCCTTGCTGACTGTACCACACAAGCTGATGCAAACGCAACTAAAATTACCACTTCAGGGTGACACTGGCAATTTGTACTGCAGACCCAAAAACAGAGAAATAGCGAGGGTAATTACAGTCAGCGGAAAAATACAGTTTGACGTTGCCCTGCCCTGGTTTTTGCTGCTAATACTCCATTAAAAAGTGAGGCCAGACTTTTTAAACGGGTCACTCTTGCTAACCCTCCCTCCCATCTCCATTTTCTTCCACCTCTCTCCTCCTCCTCCTCCTCCTCCACCACCCTGTCTTCATCCTCCTCCTTCTTCTCCTTCCACCACCCACCTCTCTGGATCTGGAACAAAAGCCACCTCCGCTGCCGCCACCTCCCCTCCCCATCTCCTGCTTTTCCATTTTATTGGTGACAGCTGCCGCGAAACAGACTCGCGGAGCGAGAGAAATGATGTGTCAGTGGAAGGTCCTTTAGCCCGCGCTGCTAATCTGTCACACGCCGTTTGTTGTTTACTGTTTCTTCCTGCTCGCCGACTGGCCGGCAGCGTGCGCCACGCAGTAATGGCGACAGATGCTGACCCGCAGAAGTGTGAATCTTGCCGATTTCTCCCTGCTGTCAACCTGTAAATTACAGCTATCGGGAGTAATTAGACCCGATAAAACCCTTCCAAGCCTCACCCCCCTTGACACACACACTCAGACACACACACAGCTCTGGCCTGTCAGTGACCTGAGTGTTTGTCATTTGGTGATAGAAGCCTGCAAACCTCAACTGTGGTATTCAAACTTCATTTTTTTTATTTTTCAGTACAGTTTTTATGTTTAAAATTAAATCATGGCCTCGTGTACTTTAATTATCGTGGTCTTCCCTTATTTGAGGGTTTTCTCTCTTTTTTGGGTCAAAGTTTGACATCCTTCGCTGTAACACTTCATGACTTTGAGGACTATACGATCGGTGTTGGCAGCAAACCCTGAAGTTGCAGAGGTGAGTCCGTCTACAGCGAAACTATCTTGGATGAATCTGCAGACGTTGCCAGTCGTCCTCTACTTATCCTCACTGAGGTTTTGCAGGGACAGCGGGGTCTTGGGCACAACCAGAGAAGTCAGCGTCGGGGCCACCTCTTCTTGCCCTGGCATCCGTGTTCGGCCTGCGATCGCCACGGCGGCCACCACTGCCAAGCATGCTCTTAAAAGCAGGGCCTCTGCCCCTTTAGGTAACTCGTGCGATACGAAAGGTCACGCAGCCAGGTCTTGTCATCCTCTCCCTTACTCTCGCCGCACTCCTCCTCCGCCTCCTTCTCCAGGCCATCGCTGCCCACTTCCTGACCATCGGAGCCAATCACTTTCCACCCCTCACCTCCTTCGCCGCCAATGCCGAGCGGCAATCTGTCACCCGGGCACTAGGAGATGCCACCCTGCCGTCCGCCTTCCGTACACTGCGGTAATGGCTTCTGGCAGCCCTCGAAAGATAAGTAACCGGCAAAAAAAAAGGCAGGAGAGTGGGATGAGGAGGGCGGGAGGACTGAGGGGCCAGAGAGCAGAGGACCCTTTCTCATATCCAAGCTGCCCCCATCTCGCCGCTGTTCGACCCTCCTCTCCCCCTTTTGCCTCACCCCGCTTTGGCCCGGTCGCTTTGCACGATACTTCAGTGAATAAATGAGTCGTTTTAATCCGACTGACAAGCTGGCATTGCCCAGCCCTGCCCTCCATCTGTACTGGCGGCCAGCACAGCAGCAGGCCCCAGGCAGCCCGATGTGCCAATCCAACACACAGCTTATCCTGGCTGTAGCTTCAGGGACAGAAGGGTTAGAGCTCTATGCGGCAGCTACCCTCTCCACCAAAAGAGCTATTTATATAAGAAAGGGATTAGCCGGTGGAGGCTTTGATGAACTGAAAAAAAAAAATGAATTTGCTCCCATCTTGCTCGAGTGCATGTTTGAAGTCCTCATCTTTTTAAATGAAAACTTGCAGTTTGTGTCTTGCTCCTCCAAGTTATAAAATAATCCAGCGCGCGTGTTGGATTTTATTTTACACACTCAAAGCTATTTATTTTTTTTAGGGCGGCCACGAGTTTGGCGACGCGTCCGTGAGATCATTTCCACTCTGCACCAGAAGTGAAACTAATCTCTGTCCAGTCCCCACCACCGAGGGGTTAATTTTTGCCCTGTCATCCTTGGCACAGCGAGAGGCCAAATGCACTATCACTCACGCAGTCCGCCGTCCCGACCAAAAAAAAAAAAAAAACCCGGAGGGAGAGGGAAAAAAAATAAAAAATACTTGGCCGCAGGAGGTGCTAAACCCTCTGCTCCATTTCCTCTCTCCACAAGCTCCTCTGCACTCCCTCACTTGGCCATGTGTCACCTCCAAGTCGTTTGGGAAGGGACCTGGTAACATTTGAGTGCCCAATTAAGCGCAGGGGCTCAGTCCGTGCCCCCCTCTGGGTTCCGTTCAGGCACGTCACCGATGATCGGGCTGCCATCTTCCCCCGTGAACCACACACACACACTCGCCTATATGCGGCACTCCTCCCACCCTCGCCTTCTTTTTCATGCTTACTTCCCCCGTCTGTTCTGCCTCTTTTTTCGCACAAACACACTCTCCTCTCTGGTTAAAGATCCCCCACAGATCTGATTGCAGCTTATCTTTGGAACAGGAGGTTATGACTGTTTGATCCATGGACGCCGGACCCGTTGCCAGTTATACACCGGGGCCTGGATGCTGCTTATTAACCGGAGGGGTCCTCCCGCTGCGGCGCTGAAGATCCAAAGGCTCGGTGTTTTGCTGCTTTTGGTGAAAGATTAAGCACTGTTTTCTTAAATTAGCCTGGAAAACATGAAGCGCGGAGATAAAAGAAGATATTCTTTATCCACAAGGTCAACTAGGCGCTCATTATCACCCAGATTGAATAATTACTGAACTTAAGAAGTGTTGGGGAAAAAAAAAAAATAAAACAACAACTCAAGAGTTAGCACAGTCAGGCCTTTTGAAGTGTTAAAGGACTGCTTATTCCCTTAACTGGAGTGAAAGAGCATCACTGGATAATTTAGGTTACAGGCTCGGCGGTGACAGCTGGGCAGCATTGAAAGCCAACCAAATCGACATAAATCACTGACTTTTTTTTTTTTTTTTTTCAATAACTAGGTTAATATCTCAGAATGGTGTTTAATGTTTTATTCAGCGCCGAGGCAGGGACAGTGTAAAGGGACGGCAAGTGTTTTTGAATGCAGATGGGAGGTGGAGGGCTGGGCAGGGTTTGGCATCTCCCCGCGGCCGCCTCCGAGCACGGCGGCCCTGTTAAAAGAGTGCAGGAGCGATCCTCGCCCCTCTCGAGCCCTCTCCATATTAAACAAGTGCTTTGTAAGTGTGCCGTCATTACTATTCATTACAAATAAATACTTAAGCACTGAGAGCTTAGCACCCCGCTGCTTTACAGTTATCCATTATTTCTGTCACCTGGTTGTCCTTTTCCTGTCTCCTCCCCTCTCTGCCTCTCTTTCGCTGGATGTTCCGGTGCCCTTCAACTCAGTAGTGTGCTGGGAGGGAGCTGGTGGCTAGTGCCCATGTGCCAAGCCTCCCTGCTTGGTGTCCCATATTCTCTGCCCTCACCTGAGGCCTTGCCCCGACAGGACAGCAGGGCCAGAGGCTTTATTGTGCTCCGTGCAGCTCCCAAGATGATGCCCTTTCAACAGTTTCCTCCTCAACACTCTTTTTTTTTTTTTCCTTCCTCTATTTTTTTGTGCACAACCACAACAAGCACACCTCAAGTTCAAACAAGTCCTCTCCTGCCCCAGACACGGGGGCAAAAGTCCACTGCACCCCGTCCTCTACGGCGGGTTTTTGGAAGGTGATCCGATCCTTTTTCCTCTGCCACGGTGCTTGGTGGGCTGGCTGGCGCCGGTGCAACGCGGCGTGCGCTGGCGTGGAGGCTGAGGCTGGGCCAGTGCGCTCAGAAGCTGATGAATTGCAGGCGAGATGCGGAGCGGCAGCCGGCGAGGAGCTCCGGCAAGCGGCCGTCACGCGCTATCACCGTCTGCTCGTGTGATGGGGGAAATCAGAGAGACAGCGCTGACAACTTAATTTAACACCAGATCTGGAGGAAGCCAGAGTGCCACTGCGCTCTGGATAATTGATAACTCTGCCACCCCACCACACCTTGCTTCACCTCGTGCCCACCACACCTCAGCTCATCATTGACCCAAATCAGTGGTGGACAGATTACTGTATAGCTTTAATAGCTTCTCGGGTTGTTTTGAGCTGTAGGCATGTTTTTACACTGCAGAGGCGAGGGTGGAAACTGAGAAGCATGTAATGATGTGCTGAATGTGAGCCTTATTGGGTGTCATTAGAAATAATTACACTGGTGCAAATGTAGTACTTTAAAGAAGCTAAATACCCTCTTGTTATTTAACAAAATAACACAGTAATACCAGCTGCTATACAATAACTAACAACGTAAAATAGAGCGTAAAAGAAGCTACATTTTGATTTTGAATTCGTGTAACTTGGTGCAGTCCTGAGAACCCACTGAGATTCAACACTCCAGTCTTCCAGGCTTTTTAGGCTTTATGCTGCCTTCTCCCTTAAGTAAACAGTGACTACACTTCGATAGGAAACACAATCCCTCCCTCGTCCTGCAGCGACTACAATGCTGAAATTTCTCCTTGGGCCGCGGTGCCGTGGCGCTGCGGGGGGAACTCGCTGCCTGGATCTCCTTCACAGGCTGTTGGAGGCTGCCGAGCAGGAGCCCGGTTGACTGGTAATGCCTATTAATTACTAATACAAACTGCTAATTAGCAGACCAAACACTGGCATCTGTACAGTTTGTTTTCCCTGCAGCGATGATATTGAGTTCTAACACAAAGAGGCAGTAAACCTGAGCTGCCTGATGCGCATCAGAATCAAAAGGGACTTGCTGCTAAGAATACTTAATGCCAGGATCAGGCACCAGAGTGGTCAAATAAAGGGCAAAGCCAGATTTCATGACAATAAGATCATACATGACCTGGTGTAAAATCATCACAGGTGAAAAGTAACTTCGTCGAACTGCTCGAGTAAAATTTTGAGGTGGACTTTAATTTTCTCTCTCTGTATGTCAGATGGAACTACTTCGGCCTTTACTCATTTACCAGACAGCTGTGGTCAGGCTTTAGTTGCACATGTGAGTGGCTCATAAAACTGAGCTGTTTCCTTCTGAAGAATCTTCTCGGATAAGAAGTGAAACAACTTCAAGAATCAAAAAGTTGCTTCATTTTTTCTTTTTTTTTTGCTCAAGATCGCAGGATTACGCTGACCAGCATGACTGCGAATCTGCACATTTATTGCTTTCTTTGTTAACTTTCAGAAAAGCAGATTTGATCACGATGCAGTTTTGACATTCTCTAAGATTTCTCCACCTGCATAGAAGCAGCGTTTTACATTTAGCCGCTCGTACTTGCCGACTTCCAAATTACTTCAGCATCGGTTTGTTGCAGCTCCTTCCAGTTTGCTGAAGGATTTTGCAGCAGGATTTGAGTTCTTTCTCTTCCCACCGGTAAAGAATAAAACATCAATGCTTCTTTCATACCGACAAAAATGTATTTGTAGCATCAACTATTAAAAACTGTCCAGCACTGGCTGCTCGCATCGAATATCTGGTCAGATTTGTATTCCTGTTTGCTTGTTTTTTTTGCACAATATAAGTCAACTTTTTTGCTGTTTTTCTTTCAAGCTGTTCTACGCAATGAAAAATAGGAAGATTTCTAACAGCTGTAGTGTCCTAGTAAAGGATGCTGCAATCACTGTGGGATGCGTTTGTAAATTATCACTCTTGGCTAGCAGCAGTACCTTCGAGTGTCCCACCCCCCCAGGCCCCACCCAGCTCTTCCCAGCCAAGTCAAGATGCCACCCCACCCTGCCACCCCATGCTTCTCTCTCTCACACACACACACACAAAAAAAAATAAATGAGTAATCGGCCACAAAGTGTCAGCCAGCCTTAATCCCCTTTTAATTTCCTTGTGGGGCCTGCGCCAGGGCTCTGGCTGCAGAGCGAAGCTGGCCGCCGATGGCAGGATGGCCGCAGTGACAGGCAGGCAGCGCAGGCCTGGGGGTCTTTACTGGGATCCAAGCAAAGAAAATACAATAACCACACACTGCCACCACTGTTTGCCTTACACTTGAGCAGGATTTAGGTTTCCCCAGCACTCTGTCAGAAGTATGTGTGTGCTCACGTGCCCACACATACACAATTGTCATGCAACCAGACTGTACTATGGACATATGCATGCTCTTTTTTTTCTCTACCTCATGAAGGGTGCACACACACACACACACAAACACACACCGGCATGCATACATTAAGCATGTGCTCGAGCACTCAAGCACACCCCTGGTAATACTGCGCTAGATGAGGCTATTTATATCTTAATTTATACAGGTTGGTCTCAGCGTAGGGGTCGCTGCCACACAGCTGCCCAATCCCCAACAATCCCACAATGCCAAGAGTATTATCTCCTTTTGAACAGCAATTTATTTTCCTCCCTCTTCACCGTTATTCAAAAGTAAAGGTCCCGTCATTAAAATGTATGCTTTCTCAATGCACTCGCACCGGAAAAGGGCAGCCGGTGAGCGGCATTCACTCCCCGTTCACGTAATGAAAAGGCATAAAGGGAAGGACGAGGAAGACGCCGCACGTCTTTGTAACGCTTTTGCCTGAGAGGTGTGTTGAGCGGAACAAAATGGTGAAGGTTAACGTTATTCCAGATGAAGATGAAGGAATTTTTCGTGACATTTGCGCATAGCAGGGATTTTCTCTCTCTGGAAGCACCCTCAAAACACTCTGCCACGCCGTGTACGAGCGCTGGCGTATGCATTAAGTGTACAAAATATTTATTAAAAGTGCCTCCGTGTTCCAGGGGAAGCGCGGATTCAGGTGACGCTAATAACACTTTAGGTATTGTAATGTGCCACGCGTGTTGCAAAGAAAAATGTTAACAGAAGTTTTTTAGACAGAGATTGTAGCACAGGTTCAGCGATAAGTAAAAACGACGTATAGCTAATTCGCTAATTTGCAAAAAAGTAACTTAGAAAGAGTGTCATTACATGTCCTGTCCACTAGAGAGCAGCGACAAGTTCAACTCACAAAAGTAAAACCGTATCCGTACATATGTTGGCTACGATAACCAAATATTAGCAAATAACAGATTTTTTAAAAAGATGATTTATTGTAGAAGCAGCAAAGCTAACAGCAGTTTTAAATTCAGATTAATTATAATTTATTTACGCAGCACATTTAAAATCGACCTGAGTTGAACAAAGTTGACCAAAAATTATGTGCTCATATAATCAAGGTGATAGAAAACTTGGAAAAACAAATTACTGAATTTTAATTTTTTTAATTGTCATCGTTTATCTTTTAACAAAAAAAAAATAAATCCACACATCTCAACTTCTTAAACTATTAAAGATAGAAATCTGTATTTATCAATTATTTATCAAAACTAATTAGATGGTACATTGTCAGAGAGTAACATGTTAATTTTATTGATAACTGTAAGAAACTGTTTAAATAATCCAATAGTCCACAGACAGAGAATTAAAGTTAACAGAACAGATTATATATATATATATATAAAAACCTTTATTGATGATGATGTATATGAGGGTAGCTGGAGATCTGCATTTTTAAGATCTTTGCCTTTAACTGTGCTCCACATTATTCTTCATTTTATGTCACTCTTGATTAAAATCATCACCAGTTGAATTGTTAGTTTCAGCTGCAGCCTCTCAAATGTGATGATTTACTGTTTTTCTTTGTTTTCTATCATTTGTGTTTTGAGCTGTTAGTTGGAATAAAAGAAAGGAGAAAAAAAACAAACATTTAAATTCATCACCTTGGGCTCTGGGAACTTGTGAGGGAGGAAATTTTCACCATTTTCTGACATTTTACAGATTAAATGATTCATCTATTTTTTCCCCTCTACCCTCGTCTTAAATTTATATCACAGCATCTGCTGTGTTTGATTATAAATAACGCCCTGTAAGTGGAGAAAGAGAATATTCAAGCCGTCTCTGCTTTCTGTCTATAAGGGCTTTTCTAAGCGCCAGTTTTCACAGCAAAGGTCTTTATGGCAACATAAGGGGTTAGCCTAGATTTCCAGTCCAGTCTCATTTAAGGCTAATTCCTATGTGGGTCTGGATGTTTGATCCCATTGCCCATCTGAAGTAATTAAAGGGTTATTAGTAAACAGATATTCACGCTCGCTCACTCTTGCCAACTGTTTCATGCCATCTGCTGCCGGCGCACGTGCTTTGACATTGGAAATATGCTGCTGAACCGACACGGGTGTTTCAACGCATAGGGAATGAACCGAGCTTTCATCAAGTCTAAACACAGTCAAACAGTGTCATCTTTGTGTGTGTGTGTGTGTGCGTCAGTGCATGTGTGTGTGAGAATAAAATAGAAGGAAGTGTAAGAAATTATAAGCCTGCTTGTGCTATTTTAAACCTGCTTGTTAATTTCAATCTCTTTTAACTGGCTCCACTTCTGATAGCAGCCGACCACTATTCTTATATTTCATCTCTGCAGCCCCCTCTTCTTCTTCTCCTCCTTCTCCTCCTTCTTCTTCTCCTCTCTCTCTCTCTCTCTCTCTCTCTCTCTCTCTCTCCTCCAGCACCAGCTCTGCCCTCCTGTCTGTTTTTATCCTTTTTTTATTTTCAGTAATATAGAAGGGATTAACCCTGCTGGCCCCTTGGTGGTTACTGTTTCATTTTATTCTTATTAAAATCTTAAGAACCTGCTTTATTATTCCTGTTTGATACTACCTCAATAATCCTCTGCCTGCTTCTGTGTGTGTCTGTGTGTGTTTGTGTGTGTGGGTGTGTGTGTGTGTGGCATGCAGCCATAGACCCATAGGTGTGCTCTGTGATGGATGTGTGTGCTTGTGTTTGGGCTGGCAGGAAGTCCAGGACACATTACACAAATTTTTAATCACGCAACGTATAGATGCACAAACAACAATCCGGTGCAGAAATCTAAGAGTTAATCTGCTTTTTTCCTTCCACGTTTAACGCCTCGACACGTCGAGAAACGACACGTTGTACATTTCAACTCATTGTCTCGTGTGTTTTTATGTAATTCTCCGCTTCTGACAGATGTATTTTTTTTTCCTTTCCTCCCCTCCGTACGTGTTGAGATGGCTATTACCGCTGATGGGTCTCTAGTGTTTGCTGTGATCTTTCTTACAGTGAGCTGCATTGATTTTGTGAAACCTCTGATAAATCTCAGACAGGAACTAGACAGGAGTGTTGTCACAGCAAAGCTTCCCCGGATCACGCAGTGATTTCTCCTGCAGTTCCACTGACCCGGGAAGGTTTATTTAGAGAAGCAGTGCAAGAGTGGCACTGTTAAGGTGTTGTCTGTGAGTGTTTCATTACATCTGCTGCTAAATATTTTAAATGCAGCCTCCATTGAACATCAGCTGAGGGATGAGAGAAGGAGGGGGGGGTGTGGATTAATCCAATCCAACTCAATAGATTTCTTTCATTGGATTTTCATTTTTAATTCTAAAGCATGTGTTTTTGTTGCATCAGTTATGTAAATGAGACTCTGTTTCTCTGCCATGTATGAGCAAATGGTTGGTGGTGGTGAAGAAGTGGGGGGGATAAATTAAGGTTTGATTTCATCCTGCGAGAGGAATAATGTGACGTTAACCTATCATTTAGTCTGCTTTTGAAGAGCATCTGTCCAAGTCCAGCTGCAAGCTCCTCAACCTGGAGGCTGATCATCTCTTCATTAAAAGTGTGATACTGTTCAAGCGTCTCCGTCGGCAGCCAGCAGCACGGAGGATTATACTATCGACTTAGCGAAAGGTCAACATTATTTGATTTTCTCAAAGGTTACTATTTATACCTATTTATCGACTCGTATGCGAGCGCTCGCGAACGCCTCACATAATTCATTTTCTCTCCTTTGTCCTCTTGTTTGAGAGTCGTCTGCAGAAGTGCGTCGGCTCTAATTTCTCATTTACGACGCGTGGAAATCAGATGAGGGGAGGATTGTTGGGGACAAAGCTGATCACGCTGCGAGAGACGAATCAGGAATTGAACCAAAGTGTTTCATTAAGAGCTGCTAAGACAACGTGGGGGTGCAATCCCTCCATTCTACTTTCGTTTACGACCTCTCCCACTCCCTCCGTGGCCTTTCTCATCACTTCCTCGCCTCTCTTTCCATTTCCCCTCTTCTTCTTCTTTCTCCTCTCTTCCTCCCAGGCCTGTAAGAGCAGCACCTCCTCCTTCTTGCAAACAGAGACATAACCAAATCCTCCCTCCCTCCTCCTCGCCTGTGCGCCGGGGTCACGCCGTCAAAATGACTCTTTTTATTACAGTTCATAAACAGCGGCTCCCCCGGCGGCCCCGGGAAATTTCACATAAACTTTGATCAAACAGACGTTAGCCTCCCTGGTCCTCAACCACCTCTCTCCACGCGTGAAAATAGCTCCGCTCAATCACAGGCAGAGAAAACACACCGAAAACAGTGCAAATAGCAAGGCAGTCACTGATATATCAAGTCATTATTGACCAGAACACCAAGGGAATAGATCTCATATAAAAACAATAAGTTGCTCTTTGCCTTTTTTTTTCTTTTCTTTTTTTTTTTTCCTTCCTCCTCCACTCTTTTAGCGGAGGCAGGAATGTAAGGCGAATGCACTGGCAGTAAACTTTGTGGCTTAAAATTAATAGCTTCGAGGGGAGCTCAGGTGAGCAATCCAAAGTGATAAAAGCATCCAAAATAAAAGCCGGCAGTTGATTTAGCCGTGTGTGCGTAGACGCTGGGACCTGTTCGGTAGTTCTTCGTGGCTTCCTCTCCGCTCCGTCATCCCCTCCATCTCATTTAGCAGAGCTGTCACACCGGGTTTTTTTTTTTTTTTCTTTCTCTCAGCGTCGAGGGCTCGCAGTGCTCCCCTGTTGGTAATTGTGGTTGAGACTCGCTGTAATGGAGATGAGAGGGAGCAAAGTGATGCTCAGTTTTGTTGTTTAGTCGGGTTTAGGTTTGGGTGGTCAGGATGGAGTTGTCGTGTGTGTCCTTAGTGAAGGGCAAAGGTCAGTTTGCATGCATACATAACCTTCAAGACTGGTTTTATAGTAGAATATTTTACAATGTCCTCTCATATATGAATTCCTCAAAGTCAGAATGCAGTCAAACATGCATGTGCACTGACAAAAGTGTCAAAACTGTCAATGACAAGCTGCATTTTTCAAGTGGCTATTGTGTCACATTTGATTTTCCTAATTTCCTTGATCAGAAATATTGTGACAGTCTTTAAAAAAACCAATAGATGTATGGATAATGTTAATATATATATTGTAGATATTCCAGAAATAGCCAAAATTATGATTAAACTACAATTTAACCCAAATCTGGAACCAGCTTTTTTTTGTGGAATTTTTTGGGAGGGATGAAAAGTTTGTTGGTGTGTGTTTTGAAAAAAGTTTAGATTGTGCAGATAGTGTTCATCTGGGAAATATAGTGACAATCTTTTTACAAATCAATAGATGTATAGATAATATATATGATGATAATATAATAATGTTGTAGATCTCCCAGAATTGAAATCATTAAACTAAAATTTTCCCCAAATCTGAACCAGCTTTTTAGGTGGAGCTTTTATGAAGGATGAGAAATCAGTTTAGCTTGATTGTGCATCAGGTTTTAGGGATGCAGTCATTTCTAAAATGTACAGAAAACCTGCATATATTTACATTTCCTTCATTCATCTGCCATTCGAGTGGATCAGATTTCTGTCTCTAGCAGACCACCTTGACGTTAAAGTGCCACATTCACCTTTTTTTTGTTCTATTTTTACGCGTCCCCTCTTTCTCAAACACCCTAATGTTGGAAGAGAAAGCATCACATCCAGCCTGTCCGTCTGCCGTCAGGACTGTGACGCCGGCGTGTGTCAGTTTTCTATAGGCGCCTCGGCAGCAGAACATGATGCAGCCGAGCTATAGTTACTTCCCCCGTATTGTTGGTGTATCTGCCTCGTCGCCGCACTGTACCTGCTCCGCCTGGGTCCCTCATATCAGCCGGTCTATCTTCCCCAACCCCCCGCTGACTCCTCACCTTTCCCTCCGCTGCATCTTATGACTCAACCTCCCCTTTCTTTAATACTCCGTTAGCCGCGCCAATTACTCTATCTCTCCGAGCCATCTCCCCCTTTTACCTCTCCTCCTGCCTCCACCCCCCACCTCCACCCCCTCGCTGCTAATCCTCTCTCGGGCCTAATTGAAGGGGACAGCAGCTCTGTGGGGTCACAATCCAGCGTGGCGTTAAAAAGCCCGGTTACCGAGTGACACGTCTCTTCATCCCGATCGGCTTGCCACGCATGCACACCCGGCCGCCGTTATTGTCTCGTTTCCATTTCTGCCTCTTCTCCTCTTTCTCCTCCTGGGGGTCAGGATGCAACCCGGAGCCAGAATCAGTCTACAAATTGTCAGAGAGGAAGCCCAGAAGAAGAAGAAGCAGAAGAAGAAATGGAGGCTGGGTTGCCTCTAGTTCATTATGACTTGGGGATGTGCAGCAGTATGTGTTGACATTGTCATAGTTATCACGGGAACATCTGTGTACGGCCTGTCAGAGTGTGTGAGAGGAAGGAGGGCATGTTTGTGTGCCTGCATGCATATACATACTGCATGTGCTCCCCGTGCACTCCTTCTTTCTTTTTTTTTCTTCCTCCCCCCTGTTTTTATGTGTCCATGTGGAGAATGATGGTTCCAGGTTTGGATGGCGGCATCTTGGCACCCGCGGGTCTGCTGAAACCTGCCTCTGCACAGGATCAAGGGGTGAGGCTGCCGCCGCCGCCGCACCCAGCCAGCCTGACTGCACGCCAGCTGCAATCCCCAGTGCCTCCGCCACATCCTTGGCAGCCCGAGCCCCCTGCCCCCTTTTTCCTCATGACTCCTGGCAAACTGGAAGCTCCTTCTGAATTTATTTCACTCCTGCTTCCACCTCTTCACACCTCAGGACGCGCGACATACATTAAAGCCATTAGATGATGGTTGGGCAAACGATGAGAGGCGTTTTTGGTTTTTTTTTCTGCCAAAACCACGTGTTTATGGGTAATTACACTGGAAGTAATTGCATAATATATAAACGACAAGCGAGACGGAGTTGCAGGTTATAAATTATGCTGCAGTGCTGTGCAGAAAAATGTTTGATGTGATGGATTTTTATAGGCAGCCTGTTTATCTTTGTACTCGTGTCAATGTTGACAAATATGTTGGAATTATTTTGTCGGGCTCATAGTGTTTGTCCTTTACTGTGTGTAAGAGGATGTTGATATTCTTAGGAAAAAGTGTTATGAGAGCAGTCAGGAAAAGTTGATTCCCATAAACAGGCTAACTTGAGACATCTGTTGTGAGAAGCACTTGAATCACTATTTACTGTTTTGCAAATTTCTGCTGCACATCACAACCTGTTTTTTTTTTTTTTTTATATTATTATTTTATTGTTTATTCTCAGGCAAGTGGGAGAATTTGTTGTGTTTTCTTGGGGTGTTATTGTGGTTGAGTTTGGGGACTGTCAAAGGGACGCTGTGCTGCACAGTTAAACTGGGACTCTCAGTACCCATCAGGCCGCTGTGAGTCTTTGTGAAGACGACACCACAGAAGGCGCCTTCCAGAGAAAGCGTCACATCCAGTTAGCAGACACCCAGCGCGCTAAAGAGGTTAAACTGCTGCGCCTGGCACAGCCAATTGTATTGATAACCGTTTGAAGCTGGTTTTCTCTCCTACCTGGCATCACGCTTCACACGCTTTATTCGGCTTGCCACTCCAGACAAACTTCAAACCTGGGAGAGTGTGTTTTCCTCCACTCAGGTGTATATAAGCGTGGGCGTCTGTGGGTGTCTGTGTTTATGAGAGTGTGTGTGTGTGTGTGTGTGTGTGTGTGCAGAGCCAGGGGCCTTTGCTGTTGTTTGTTTGTGCTGCCTCCATTCTATAAACCCGGCCTCTGATCTCACAGGCAACATGCCTCCAAATTCCTCTGCTGTTCCCTCTCCATGTAAATATATCGGTGTCAGTTCGTCTGATGATGAAATGAGCATTACGATCCGGAGCAAGGCAGGGAAACCACGCCGCTTCTTTTGCGATTAAAGCCATCCTCTCGGCAGTGTGAGATCTCCGGCTTCCGCGCGTGTCGGAGAATAAAGTTTTCCGCAAGCAGGAAAAGTGTCTGAGCACATCTGTGTTTCCTCTTGACTTCTCGGCCTATTCCTACTTTTGCTTTACCGCTCTCTGCTGTCTTTCCCCCTCACACTCCACCGGTCTTTCGTTATTGGCTTGTTAGCCCGAGGTCTTTCACCGTGGCCTGGAGTTATGGCTCTGTCGGGCAGCTGCTTGGCCAGCCCTGGGGGTCCTCAGAGGCAAATGGCATGTCAAGGAGTGGTCACTGAGGTAGATTGCCCTCCCCACCGTCAGCCCCGCCGCCACCAGTCTCACTTGTCCAATTAGGGGCTTTTTGGCCCCCCTTTAAGTCCCCAGCCCGTCCACTCTTGACCGATTCTCCAACATCTCTAGCCTCAAGATGAACACACCTGACACCCTGCATGAGCACAGGTACACATAAATACTGTGTGTGGGCAGACGAGTGCAAACACTGAAAAGTGCATCATGTTTGTACGTGTTGGTGGACTCTTGCACACATGAATGAGTTGTTCATGGACAGCTGATATTATGCAAACTCCTACTTGAATAAACATCTGCTAACAAATTAACCCAAATGGGATCGCATGTTGACCACACAAATTCCAAATATTCACCAGTTTCAGGTTGTAAATGTGAAGATTTATTCCATCTTTGTTTTCTGTTGTTGTAGGAGGAACATCTAAAGGTCTTTGTGTTCATTTGTTTACACTCAGGTTAACTAACGCTGATGGTTTCAGTGCAGTAGAGCTCAACGCAAACACGCTGATGCATTAGCAGCTGCCTGCGCTTTGATAATGACAATAATTCTGTGAAATCTTTCACATGTAAATCAAACCGGAGCTGTGCTGCTACTCCTGCCTGCCATCGCTGATTGAATCGATTGTCGTGCGCCCGCTTCCTCCCCTGTAGGCTACAAGCAACATCAATCATTTCCTTCCTGCCAGAAAGCACAGTGTTGCTCCCTCGGTGTTTCTGCAACTTTCCCATAATTTATCCAGAGCTGAGACTTGAATGCTAAATGTAGCTAAATTGTAAAAAAAAAAAAAAGAAAAAAAAAAGAAAAAGAAAAAGAAAAAGGGAAAGCAACGGTTTGCAGTGTGTTTGGATGAATGTGGCAGTTTGCTAAACATCACATGTTGACATGTTCAATTCTGCAGCACAGAACTCAGACACGCTTTTTTATTTAATGCTCCAAACTCCTTCAATAGGAGATTAAATTTAAATATAAGAGTTATTCTTTACTAAGTTGTTAGAATGATGGTTGAGTAGCCTTTTCAATGTCAAGATTTACAGCTTGTCTCTTTTATATCATCCTTGAATTTTGGATTATTGGTCACATAAATTAATCAATTTAAACACATCAACTGACATTTTTTGACTTTTCATAGATTGACTTTGCATTTTATTATTGGTTAAAGATGATTGACAGGTTAATAGATTTCTGATTCGACTTCTTCGGTTAAGTTTTTTTCTTTTTATTCTTTTCAGCTGGAATTAAGCTTTCCAAAAAATATATCTTTTATCCTGAGTGCAGCCTGATTCATGGGTGTCATATATTTACCATAGTATGATAAGGTGTGTCGCAATATGCCAGTATTGACGATGACAATGATATTTAAGAAATTAAATGCTGATATCATAATAAACAACAAATAATCCAGCGTTACTATCTGGTTAACATGCCAACATTGGAATCTCTAGAATCATATTTTAGTGTAATTCACTTGCAGAAAAAGAGACAAAACACATAATAAACGTACATTTCTATAGATATCATAATAATATTGTGAATTCCAATCCAATCCTGATATATGTGGATGTCAGAAGAAGCCAAACTAACATGCAAATATCTAAATTTTGGTCACATAATGAGTGTTTTTCTTTCATATCTTTGTGACAGAAACCCTGTAGGTGCAGCCTTTCACCACTAAGACTTAATTTCCTGGCAAATTAGCGCTCGTTCAGCTTCTGATTGCTGCAGTTTCTCCCCTCAAAAACACTTTTTGTTCCGCTCAAGCGCACGCTGACAAACAGCAATGAACCCCACCGGAACAAAAAAAAGAAAAAAAAAAAGTGGGAACCTGTTAACAATTGACACCCACCCTCTTCTCTTGTTTCTTTCTTTTTTTGGACCCTCTAACTCCAAACCCCCCTCCTCCCTTGTCCTCACCCCATCTCGGAGAGGAAGGGAGGAGGTCCTAATTCAAAAAAAAAAAAGAAAAAAAAAAGAAGGCTAGCATGGTCCTGCTCTGCTCTCTGCCCTCCACCAGGAGACAGAGTGTGAGAGAGCTGCCAGACATCACACAGAAGCGCCGTTAAAAATACATGTATACCACTCCTCATCACTTATTGATGGCCTCTCCTCCCTTTATGTTTATGAGGTGAGAGGCCTCCCTGTGGCCCCCGGACGCTGACCCCGAGGATCCGCCGGGGTGTCCGAGAAACCGCCTGTTCCCTCTAATTGAGCCCGCTTTCAAATGAGGCGTCGTTGCACATGTACAAGCTGTAATGCGGGGATCACTTATAAATAGTGCATTTATGCCGGGGTTGAAGGAGAACAAAAAAAAAATATTCGGCTTTTTCGAGAGCTTGAAGAATCGGCTTTATTATGAGACTGTTGACCTTGGATGTATAATGGGATTAACATGTATTTTTTAAAGGTCTTACCCCTCGTGTGATTAAAATTTTCCCACCTATTCCGAGCCGTCCAACCTTCTAGTGTACAAATATGAAAATGGAAAATGTCATCGTGAGATCGTCTGGTAGATATTGTCACTGTAGAAAACTTGTGTAGCTTTTGCTGAATTTATCCCGTTGCTTGTGCCGAGACTATAAAAAAACACTCAATTTGGGTCTTTTTTTTAATGATTTTAAGTGCAGCTTTTCTATTTCCTTAAATATCTGGAAGTCACGGTCAGATCAGTGGGAGGTTTTCTCATCGCTCGAGGTTGTCGTCTGCTCCCAGAGGCATTTCCAGGCCTGGTTCGTCCGGTGGGGGTCAAGGCCTCGGGCTGTTTTGTTTTTTTTTTCCCACCGTGTCGTCAGACTAAAGTGGCTGCTAAGAGAGGAGCAGGGTGGCAGGCAGGCAGGCAGGGAAGCCTGCAGTAACACAACAAGGTATTGATTGAATAATCTGTGTCATCTGATAGTAATGTGGTTACACCGGCCCCCTGCTGCGAGCTACACAGCCTCCAACGCTCCCTGGGAAAAAAAAAAAAGAAACGTAAGCAAGTCATATCTGTTTTATGTTCTTAATGAGTCACGTCTGCTGTTCCACTATTCGGGTTTGTTGCTTTAAATAGCGACAGGGTTCTCTGTTTTGTCGACTGTTAAGAGTAACGCACGCTGTTCGACCTTTAAGACTTGATGGAAATTTAGCACCAAATGGGCCTGTGAGAGTACGTTAGCGTGGAATGCTAACCTTGTTCACATCCTTATCGAGCTCTGCAAATTTTTGAGTGTTTTCTTCATTCTGTGCAGCCAATTCACATTAATGCTAAATGAAAAGCAGACATTTAACATGTGGCTTGTGAGAAAAAAAAATCCTCACTATGAAATGGACAGTGCAATACTGATTTAGACACTGACATTTATTCTGTATCGTACTTAAATTCTCAGACGTCTCACTATAACAGCCATTTGTAGGTATTGCTAGGTAGGATCCATCTTTGAAAAAATAGACCAAATGTATTTAACAATGTTGATTCACATGATGGCTGCCATTCGTGGAAAACTGTTTACATCACAGACTGAGATGTGGAAGAGGTTGTTTTGTACAGGTGTAGTGTTTTTAGCTGGCGAGGGCATTTAAATCTAAGTACAAACCACTGTAAACACGAATTTATTTCTATTAGTTTATTCAAAACCAGCAGCACAGAGCAGAAGTCATGATGTCGGCTAGCCTTCAGGTCCACTAGCTCACTTCTTTCATTGGTAATGAAGCGATTTGTTACCAAACCACCGTCCACTCCAACACTTCCTGTGAGAATCTGAAAGCTTCGTGAATTTAACCCAGAAAAATTTACAGACTACAAGCACCATACAGCACTGATGATCCAGTGGTTTGGTCCATCATCCACCGGTGCCGCCTGTTCAAGTCATTTTCTAACCTGGTGTCTTCTGTGGATCCATGACGTTTGACATCCAGGGCGTTTGTAAAATGCTGTTTCTCAACTATGTTTTATAATTTTTCAAGAAAAAAGGAATATCTGTGGCGAGTGGGGCAACATGATTTTGAGAATATCAGTGAGCTGTTGAATGTGGTCTTCTCAGTTCTGGAGCAGAGCCTTGTTTCTGTTCTGCAGCTGCACCTTTTCTGTTCATTTGTTAGCTAAACGCTACAAACTGCTAATCTGGCCTTTGTGGTGACTCCAGTTACGAGCTACGTTCCTCCAGTGCGGCCGTCATTGCTTGAACGCATCATTAGTTTGCTTGTTTCGTCAGCTTGGATCAGTGAAATAATGACATGCAGCATCATGTTTGTTGTGACAATTTAAAGCTAAAGCTGCAGATAGCTGCTAGTGAGACAGCTGCAGCATTTTTGGAAGCCACAGGAGTGTCGTACCCATTTATTTCAGTGGTGTTGGTGGAGTTTGGGGCAGTTTCGAGGGTCATCTTCAGGCCGTCACATGCTAATTCCTCTCAGCCTTCGGGGACTTTGACTCTCCTCTGCAGTCCTGTGAAAACACGAGCGGTTTGAGGAGGTTGCGAGGCAGCAGCCCCACCTCTCCCTTCCCCACGTCTATCCTCCTCAGTCCTCGCTCTCCTCCCCTGTCTTCCTCCCTAACCCTCCTTGTGATCCGAGAGGAAAGCTTTCATTATTTGCTGAGATTGGGATGTCAATCCTCGCGCCCCTGACCCAAGTTTGTAGTTCTCTCTCTCTTCTCCCCCCCTCCACCACCACCACCTCCACCTCCACCTCCCCTCCTTCCGTCATATTGGGGGAAATGATTAGTGGGGTTATCTCCCCTCCACTCGGCGAAGGCTTTCATTCCTGCTCGCGGCCCCCTCGTACCTCCAGGCTAGGAGCGGATCTCTAACCGGGAATGTGCTGCTGCTCTGCTTTCACTCCTTCACTCTCCTTCTTTTTACTCATCATGTGCTTCATCTCTTTAAACGTCTCTGTTCGATGCTGAGTCAGATTCATTTCAACACCAACCTCCCTTCTTTTTTTTTTTTGCCTCCTCATCTACAGCTATTGAGCCATATGCAGCAGCTGAATGGATGACTGGTTAAAAGTAGATTTTAATATAAAAAAAGAAAATAAAAATAATATTTCTGATCATTTGTCCTACTTGCTCTGAATGCAGCAGCAGCACAGTTACATCTTCACCATATAGGCAGACACACACATGCATAAATTCTCTTTATGCAGCAAAAAAAAGAAGCATTTTAATCATTTTATTATCTCGTAAGCAGAAAATAGCCTCCAGAATAATAATAATAAAAAAGAAAATCTTTAACTTTCTTTCTTTTTTTTTTTTTTTCCTTTTTCTAGAACCAAAGTCAAACACTTTGTTTGGTGTATTCCACATGAGGATCTGTGTGTAATAAAGAGCTTTCCGCTTTGTTTTTGCAACACTTGCGCGCTGTGATGCCTTCAAAGGTTATTCCTAAAGTGACCTAAAAGCATGCGAGGATGTAGAGGCTATAGGCATGTGGGGATAAATTGGTGTAATTTTCTCATCCGACTAAGAGCGGCTATAATAGCTCCATATGAAAGGCACGTTTGCGCACGAAACTGGAAAATTAGTTCTCTTCGTTTGTGGCTATTGTTGTGAAAGAAAGAAAAAATAGGCCATGCGTTTCTTGAACATTTTAAT
>NW_007578285.1:183306-194312 GCF_000690725.1 Stegastes partitus
AAAAAAAAAAAGAAGGATGGAAACAATCAATTTCCAAAATGGGGATCATTTAAGGCACTTAAACAATTGCGCACATGACATTAATATTTCATCTCCTGCATTGTTTATGGAAAACGAATCGGAGTTACTGCTGTTAATTTAGGAAAGTGGTGAAGGAGGGGAGGAAGGGAGGCTGACAGGAGACACGGGGGCTCCATTTTGGACCCTTCTGCTTTGTTGGCTCTCCTGTAAAGCTGGAATTGATCTTTGATTGCACTTTTGAACGTGTGTGTGTGTGTGCGGCCAGTTTCCAATCAAAACTGCACGAAAAGACCAAATAAATCCAGCAAAATTTAACCCCCCAAAAAGGCAAATATTATCAGTAATTAACGCAGAATCCCATTAACATTTGTCCAGATGTCTTTCTGCAGATTCTCTTTTTTCCAAAAGGTTAAGAAAGAAAAAAAAGCATGTTAAAGCACTTGCTCCACTGGTTATTAACTTTTCCCTCATCTCAGCATTAAATAAATTAAATGAACGACACTAAACCAAACAGAGGAGAGAAGAAGTAGTTTGACAGACATGTTCAAATTCGCTCCAACACGTTTTCCTCTAATGGAAACCTGCAAATCCGATTTATGATTATTATTTTTGTGCTGCTCCCAGGAAAGTCTGACATTTGTTCACATCTCTTTAGAATCAAATATCCAACAGGCCTCTACCTATAGTTACACCTTCTTTTAATTATTATTTTTAGATGAAGGTTTTTAAATTTTGGTGCCAAAAATGTATTATTTTTCTGGATTTTAGCACTAAATTATTTTGGTTTTTGTGCTGAAATCACGTTAAATGAAGTGTTTTTGTTTTCTAAAGTTCTATTTAATTCTTCATGCTTCTGAAATCAGATGTTTAATTCCACACAGGCCTGAAGCAGGACTCCAAAACGCATCTCCAAATCAAATTATAACATTTTCCTATTGGTTGCTATTAGACTTTTTTTGTCTGCTGCTGCCTGTTTCCATTTTAAATAAAATCCTGAGTCCACATGTTGCCCCTCGTGGCATTTTCCACACATACTCAAGCAGCCACGTGGTTAAAATGAAAGACTTTTATTTCCACATTTATAAAAGTAATTCTCTTTTACATCAAATCCCCCCTTTTTCTGTCCAACTTTTTGCTGTGAATTTCACAAAACAAAAAATAAAATAAATAAAAAGCACAAAATGGGGGTATTTTTTTGTAGGGGGGGGAAGCTAGAGGAACGAAATCAAATAAAAAATATTCTTTAAAAATAAAAATAAAAAGAAAGAAAAAAGATCCAGGAAATATTACGAGAACCACTCCACAAGTTTGATATCTGCAATATACATTTTCACCAAAGGAGAGTATAACAATTAAGGGTTATCACTGCTTCATATGAAATAACATAAGTTAATGCACAACGTCTGTTCAAATACATCGATAGCAAATCAACAGGCGCTCACACCTGTACGTGGACCCGGTTGGTTTATCCAAAATACAAAATGAACCATCACTGAGGTGAGTTGTTTTTTTTTTTTTTTCCTCCTCTGCAGGGATAAAACAGTTTTTTTTTATTATTTATATAAATTACTTGACAATTTTTACTCAGCTAAAACTTCAACTAATAACAAGAAGAAAAAAAAAAGACTTTATATAGACTTTCTGTCGCTCTCGTTGTGGGTCCAGGCAGGTTTGTCCATCATCCGTTCTCAGACAATAGCTATGCTGTTTTATTTTTTTTGTATTTTTATGTATTTTTATTATTATTATTATTATTATTCTCACTGACTCACTCGCCTGTATAGTTTCTGGTGGCTAATCTAGCCTATTATGATAAAACTGGATCACCGTGGTCCTGAAAAAGACGCACCAACAGATCAAAGAAACGAAAAAACCAAAAAGAAAGTTTCCTTTTTTTTCTTTTTTTTTTCTTCTCTTTTTTGTTTAAATCAGTCTCTTTCGGTTAAAATGCAAAATATTCTTATTTACAGGTTTATGACTGTTGATCACGTATAAAGAAAAAAAAACAACAGATTTTCAAAAGAAAAAAATAAAAATAAAAAATGACTCATTGTTCCTTTGGGTCTTCAGATATGCTCCAAATAAATGGAAGGTTTTTGCCTTGGTCGCTAATAATAATAATAATAATAATAATAATAATAATAATAATAATAGTCATGTTGCAGGTCAAAGTGCCTCCAACATTTGGAGTCGGAAAAACCACTGAATACTGAAACTGGGTTCAAATAAATACATAACTTAGATGCTTCGATTCATGTTAAAAATAAATAAGTTATAAATTACAGCTCCAAGACAAAAAAAGAAAGCAAAAAATAATAATAAAAGTCTTCCACACAGTCTCACAGCTCCGTCCGCTGCTGCTTCCTCCTACCGCGGCCACATACAGGCCGCACTCTTCCTCTCTGTTCCTTCTTCCTCCTCTTCGTTTTCTATCTTTTTCTGTCTTTGTGTTATTTATTCTAACGAGTCCCCAAGCTGCCGGGATCGGCGTACAAAAAAAAAAAAAGAAGAAAAAAAAAAAAAACTATCTACAGGGGGGCCGGCTCACCGCTGCTGAGCTGGCCGGGGAAGCACGCCGGACATGGGGGGCAGAGGGGGCGGCGGAGGCGGCGGCTCGCTGCCCCCCTGCAGGCCGTGCAGCAGGATCCGCGGCACCAGCGGTCTCTGCAGCGCCGGCGGGGGCGCCGAAGGGCCTCTGTACAGGTAGAGGGCCGCTCCGGGGTCCAGGTTGGACACCAGGCTCTGCGGGTAGAAGTACGGGGACGGGAACATCCTCTGCAGGGCCGAGTAGTTCCCGGCTTCGGCCAGCAGCTCCAGCCCCACCGCGGTCTGCCTCTTCCACTTTGTCCTGCAAACAGGAAGGACGCAGGTTCAACGTGGAGCATATGTATGTGTAAATTCAAAATATCTCCCATCTGGATCCAATTAGAAATCTCTCCCCTTTATTTATTTATTTATTTTTTTAGATTTATTTATTTCATTTTAAATCTCCAACCTGCCACTTGCGTTCACACCCAAGGATGTGTGCTGGGCTGCCAGTGTGCACTCCATGCAGGTGAATAATTCATAATAAAGATAATTGAGCAGATATAGTAGTTTGTTTGAATTATTAATATGCACACATGCAACGATGCATTATTCATTCTCCAAAGTGTTGTGTTTTTATATTTATTTATGTCATTTAGCTGCCTGAGAGTCAGATTTGTAGACAAAATTTTTAAAAACAGCTGAAGGTAATTCAACCCAAAGCTGATTTTTCTTTTTTAAAAACATTCACCAGGATTTTTTGTTTTGTTCATTATCTAAAAAAAAAAAAGTAGACATTTGGTTTTGCAGGTTTTGTGACCTTAATTGGACGTGACCTGCATCCCCCCAAAAAACACAACCAGTGATGTTGTTGCATGAAAATAGTGAAAACAGAAGAAATGCAGGCAGAGCTGACAGGAGAGCTGCAGGTGGAGAGAAAAAAAACGTGTTTGCATAATGTTCCCTTGTAGTGTTTTCTCAATAGATTAAATAAAATCCAGAATAAAATGCTAGATATCATTTTAAAAACACAAAAATCTAAATTATGACCAAATTAGTCTTTCATGTGGGTTAAATTCAAATTAAATCTGCAGCTCAAATAAATCAGAAAAGTCAGTTAATTGTGAAAAATCAAAAAGCCACAATGTAAATCTGATTTTCTCAGTTTTCTCTGGAGCTAAATTGAATTTCTTTGCATGTGAGTCAACATTTCACCACTTATTTATTTAACTATAATGCTTTTATATGATTAATTCCTGACCTTTAACACGCTACAGAATGAATCAGTTAATCCAGAAAAATCTGAATATGAATCAATAATGACCATAATTAGGTTGAGCTGCAGTGACTCAGATGTGAAGTGAACTCTTGGCACCTTTGGGTGATGGTGAAAGCAAAAACATGGCGTCCCCGGGTCATGAGCCAGCCGTGAGAAACCAGATTATCTCCCCTCCTCCCTCCTCCTCCTCCTCCCACCTCCCCTCTTAAGCAGCAGCAGCAGCAGCGTCTTTACCTCCGGTTCTGGTACCAGGTCTTGACCTGCGTGTCGGTCAGGTTGAGCGAGGCCGCCAGCTCCATGCGGTCCTGGACGCTCAGGTACTTCTGCCGCTCGAAGCTGCGCTCCAGCTGCGCCAGCTGGTGGTCCGTGAAGGCCGTCCGGGCCTTCCTGGGCTTCTTCAGCCGGACCTGAGGGCTGTCCCTGCTGCTGGAGATCTCCCGGTCCCCCTCCTCCTTCACTGGAAGGAATAAAACAAGAGACAGAAAACGAGGGTTGAAACCAGAACCACAAGGCCGCGCTGTGATGTAACGCGTCTTTGTGCGCAAAACTCCACTCAGGGTGGAGAAATCTGTGCTGCTGCAAGGCGACAGGGTCAAGACAAATAAAAATAGAGTGCAGGTGGCAACTGCTCCTGTTCTGTGGCGTTTAATTCATGTTAAGCTGCTTGTTTTAATGTAGAATCAGGAGAAAGTTTCAGAACATGAAGTGAAATCTGGATGAATTCACTTAAACGTGCTTTTTTAAAAACTGGTGAAACTTTATAGCTGCATGTCCTGAATGAGAAATGCTCTATAGGTTTAAATATCACATTTAAAATAATAAAAACAGGTGTTCCACCCTAAAGAAATGTGGATTTAAAATTAAATGTTATTACAGTTCATCCACTATAAGAAAGATGAAAGTTTAATTGTTTAAATCAATCACTGCTGGTTGTTAGTGTGGGAAGACATTGACAAAAACACGTCCAATTTTTAATGTTAAAATGATTTTAAAATTCTCATTTTTTTCATCAGCATATTGGTTTTTTCCTCCACTTTGATGTGCATCAGCTTCCCTCTGCAGACTCAGAGCCACGGCGCTGCACACTGTGCCTATAGGCTGTATGGAGCTGTTTGATTTGGCCTTAAATTGTTATGAAAAGCTCTTCCAATATTCGCGCTTCCAATCTGATATTTTTCCCGTCAGCACAGCCGCAGCCTTTGTTCTTTTTTCTTTTTCTTTTCTTCTTCCTTTCTGCGTGGTGTCATGTCAGGGCGAGCATTGATATATATACAGTCCTTCTTCTCTGAGAGGAGGAGAAAGAAATAAAAAAAAAAAAAGAAAAGAAAAGAAAAAAAGAGGAGCGAACACGGCGAGAGCTCTTGAATAGTTGAGTCGTCTCAAGAAGCACAATAATCCGCCTAATTGAGCCACAAGGGAAGGACGAGCCTTTTCAACCGCGACCGGAGAGAGAAAAAAAAACTTCACAGCAGCGTGGAAAATGAGTGGAAATCAAGAGCCTGGGCGGCCTTGCGCGGTTACAAATCTGATTAGCGCCGGGGACAAATTGCATCAAAAATCCCTGATACATTACAGGAGGGGAGGAAGGGAGGAAGGCGGATTTGTTGGAAATCAAAGCCGCCCGTACGCCGGCGCTCTGTGGGCCCCGCGGCTTCCTCAATCAATCAGCGCGTCGATGAGCATCTCCATCCGCTCCGGTGACGCACGGGGAGCGCGCGGACACACGCACGCACAGAATTTGTGGAAGAAATTGAGGCTGTATGAGCAGCGCGCAAGCAAACCGGCTCAAGAAATAAACAAACGCGGGCTCAAAAGTGAGTGAAAGCCGTAAATAAAACGCTGCGTAATGACGGTGATAATTCTCAGAGATGTGATGCGGTTGCAGGTGTATTTCGCCTACAGCGGTCGTCTTCCTCTCCGAGCGCTGCTTCATTAAACTGTCAATGGAGGTGACATGTCTGTTATGGCTGACATGATTGGAAACAGAGAGGCCCTTGATGGCATTTATCTGGAGGCGACCCTGTCATCTCCTCCACTGACATCAACAGATGCTTTCTGGAGATTCTGCTCATGCAAACGCTCGATACGGACCGAGCAGACGTGGAGCCTGCTCGGTATTTATTTTATTTATTTTTTAAAATAACTGCACGTGAAATTCATCCAGTGACCCTGTTGTTGTCCTGGGACAAAATCACAGAGTTCAATTGTTGGTTATTGATGGCTTCCGGTTGATTTAATTAAAGATTTTGTGCCAGATTTAGTTTTTGCAAATTATCCAAAAAAAAAAAAAACATCACGAGAAATGAATATTTTGTTCCAGTTAAACCACAAATTATTACAACATAACCTGACACTTAAAACAACATTTAAAAATGTCATTTATGCCTATATTTCTTTTATTTTTATATTTCTACCCAACACTTAGTAAAATACTTATTTTATTTTGAATCATGTTGCTCCAACTTTACGCTCTTCTCATTTTTACGCATTTCAGCTCCAAGTTCTGTATGAAACCTCTCCATGACCCCCTTATTTTATTTATTATTAAGGCAAATAGTGAAATTATAAATTAGTTTTAAAACCAAAACAGACTATCCAAAAACACACAACATGCAGGCTGAATAATGTGGAATTTTATAGCGTTTTGAAACATATGTTTTTAAGATGTTTTGCAGCCACAGTGTAATTTTAAACGTGATTTTCTGCACAAGTCTCGTATGAAATCAGACGCTCCAATCACTTCCTCCTCCTCCAGCAGCCTCCTCACAGACTCCCTGCTTTGTCTCCTTACCTTTATATTCGCTGTCTGACGACGAGTTGCTGTGGATTTTCTCCATAAAGTCGTCCGCTATCTTCGAGGCCAGCCTGCCCGCCTCCTGGGTCGGCTGTCCATTGCTGGAGTACGGAGCGCAGGCGGCCAGCGGCTTACAGTCCGCCAGAATGTCTCTGATGAGGAACGACGAGGTCACGGTCCTCTGCTGCGACCCCGCGGAGATCTGTGCGTGCTGGAGGTGCGGCGGCAGCCCGACGCCGTGACCTTGCCTCTGGGCCACCTCGTCCACGCACTCCCTGCGCGGCGAAGGAGGCGACGAGCAGCCGCTCTCCACGTCGGATCTCGGGCTGAACTCCAGAGGCGAGCGGCACTCCCCCACCAGGCTGTCCCCTTTGGACACCGGACTTCCAGGCCTGTGGGACAGCAGCGAGTCGATGCCAAAACTGGACCCATTGGCGGACGCCTCCATTGTCTTTTTTTGATGAGGCCTCCTCAAACTACCATTTGGTATTCAGGACAAGTTTTATTTTAGGGGAGGAAGAAGAGGGGAGGGAGGGGGGGAGGTATGTTTTTAGTCTCAGTTGATCCAGGAGAAATGACCCCCTTCTCCCCACAGCCAGCACAAATGTTTTACTACAAATCAAGCCTCCTTGCAGCTCCTTCCAGCTCCCCAAATTATCTCCAGGCTAAGCTGCGTTACAGCGAGCGTCCATGCGTCCGGTTTCCTCGCTTTCTGACAAGTCTGGGGAGGAAAAAAAAAAGATGCTCCTGAAATCAATGCGATTCTGTTTCAGGCTTCCTGCAGGACCTTCAGTTCTTCACTTCCTCTCCGGGAAGATGATCCACTTCACACCTGCAAAAGAAATAAAGGAGGGTTTCTGGAGAAGCAGCACATTTGGCGTCTTCGGGCGAAGAAAAAAAAAAAAAAAACCCAAACAAACCGCGTTTCAGCACCATGGACAGGTAACGTCAGACCCGAGAGCGCACCGCAGGAGGAGGAAGGCTTTCAGGGCAGCGAAAGAAAAAGACAACTGCTCGCATTCTTCCAGCAAAAACACGAAGCAGAGACAGACAGAAAGAAAAGAGTCCGACAGCTGCAGCAGGAAAAAGAAAAAGAAGCGGAGGGACGACGCGCAACACACACACGCGCACACACAGAGGAAGAAAAAACCAGGAGAGGTAAACTGGGTTAAATAGTCACAACTGGCAAGTAAAAGGGACGAGATGTGATCGGGGTGGGAGGGAATCCCAAAAAATTGAACTTGAGGAAAAAGTCAGGAGCTAGGTTTTAAGAGCGCCTCGTCCACGTGAGTCCCCTGTGACAAGCCTTCATTGGCTGAGGGGAGCTGGAAGTGGACCTCCCTACACGCCCACTCTCTCTCCCTCCCTCTCTCTCTCTCTCTCTCTCTCTCTCTCTCTCTCGCTGCCTCCCACCCTCCCTCCTCGCCTGCCTCTCCCATCCTCTCCTCCCTGGCTCATCCTCACTTTGATAAAAGAGACACTGAATTCATCAGGAGACTCAGATCCAACTGTTTACAGGCAATTTTCACACTGTTTGCTTTCATTACATCATTGATGAGGCTTATAATGGGGTTATTATGTGGAGCGGCTCCGTGCCGCTTTTTTTTTTCCTCCTTCTTCTTCTTGACTCCCATTTCTTTGACTGGATTTGTTTCCCACCTCCACCGCTCCCCTGTAGACAGATTTTATTTTATTTTTTTAGATTAAAGTGTGACCACAATTTTTTTTAGTTTAGTTTAGCTTGATTAATTTATCAGATTATGTCGTCTGACAGTGCTTTGCAGGCTGTGCGTAATTTGGATTTTGCGCAAATAATTTTAAAAACTGCCAAATTATTGATTAAAAATATTATTATTATTGTTGTTATTATTATTATTACATTGTTGGTGTTTGGTTTTATATGTTTTAAATATGAAAGTACAGTTTTTAGTTTTTATTTTATATATTTTTTTGCTATTATTTATGCCCACTTTTTATTATACAGGCGTTTATTATTAATATTAGTTGTATTATTATTGTTTTTGTTTAAGCCCTTTGTACTAAAATCCCAACTTAAAAATCCCCAAACTGTTTTTTCATCATGGCCACCTCTCCAAGATATTTTTATGTTGCCTTTCAAAATAAATAAGAGGATGAGAAATCTAAAATAATCAATCGGTTTTTATTCTTGAGCAGAATTTCAAAAGTCTTGCCGTCCTCATTTAGAGCATAATAACTTTCTAATAGTCCTCGGTAATCGCGCACAATAGTCCGAAGCAGCAGAACTTCGAGGCGCACGACGCGTCCTTTTGTGCGCACTCACCAGCCTTAACATGCGTAAAATGCCATTGTGCGCACTTTTGAGCTTTTATCCACAACAGTTTGCCCCCGCACGACGGCCTCGACAGCCCCTAATAATCTAACTAACCCCCCCTTCTTCTTCCTCCCTCCCATCATCATCACCATCATCATCATCATCCTCCCCCTCCTCCCTGCCTCCCCCTCTCCTCCTCCTCCCTCCTCCTCCACCCCATGTGACCACCAGATTGGAGGCGCGCGTCGGTCTCAGACACCGGCAGGTTAGTGAATCCGCTCCCCGCTCCCATGGGGTCCCATCACGGCTGCAAGCTGTCACATATGAGGCGGGGACAACACAGATATAAGGCAACACACACCCACCCTGACTTAGCTGTTTCTTTCTCCTCTGCTGGTGCATGAAAAGGAGCAGTGGTTTGATGCTTTCTCTCTCTCCCACAGTCTTTTTTTTTGTGTGTGTGTCTCCTTTACTGTGAGTCCACAGGCTCCAGTAATGTTGTGGTGAATTAATCATAAGGTAATTAAACTGACTTCTTCCTCTTTGTGATCATCTTATGGCCTTTTAAACTTTTTTCTTTTTTTGAAAATTCAGATTTGTTTCTTCAAAGACCCCCACTGTTGTAATTTGGTTTAACAGTTTGCTGTTTTAGCCACACTTTTTATGCCAAACTGTGGCACAAAAATGGATCATTTTGGGATTAAATAAGCTTAATTGTGAAGAAATTAGCTGGTAATTTGTTGGAAAAAAATTAACAATTTATTATAAATATTGCAAATTTCCCCAGAACACTTTGCCTTCACATGCTGACTCATTAGATTTGAAAAAGCCCATTGTTCTACATCTTTTCTATCTTAGCTGCAACTAAGGCTCATATTTAATAATAAATAATTTGACTGATATTATTATTATATTTTAGGAATAGTTTTAGACTTTAAAATGTAAAGATAAAAATGAATAATCATTAAAAGCCCTCAATGACTTTTTTGGCCAAAAAATTAAATTCCAAACAAAAAAAAAAAAAAAAAAAGCCACAAAACCTCCTGTTTGATAAACATTTAGCATTTTAGCCTTTCAGACAATTTAAACGTTTAGCAGATGATAAAATTTAAATTAAACAAATTATTTCCTCAACACATGAGTTTTAAAATGCAACCTGCTTTATTAAAAAGTACGCTTAACATCAGAGGCTTTTTGTGCAGCTTATGAATCCTTTTTTAAAAAGAAACAGGAAAATGTGTTTCCTGGCAGAAGACACTGCAGCTAGACTCTGACTGTAGGTGTGTGTGTGTGTGTAGTCCAGTGTAGTGTAATGATTTGGCTCATGCTGCTGCTGATTTTGAACAAGTGTCCCTCTGGTCAAGCCAAGCTCCATTTTTTTATTTTTTCCATCTTTTTTTTTTTTTTTTGCTCTCTGGGAAGTGGTGGTCAGAATTTGTGGGCAAGTGCAACTGTTACCCTAGTGATGAAACACACACACACTCCTACTCTCTCTTTCCCTGCCTCACACACACAGACAGCGATGTTGTGGGAGGATGTTATTGATCCATGCTAAAGAGAGGAAACTGGGATGCTTTCGGGGAGGGAGACGGACAGCGGATGGTCAATCGCTGTCTGCTCTCTTCAACCTGGTCTAATAATACCTCCAATGATTGATCCGCATTAAACAGCTGCACACCTTCCACTCACATTTGTACCAAAACAAAGTTTAGCACCCTTGGGCCATTTCACTGAAGTGTAGACTGTTTTTCTTCTGCCTGGGTTGACAGCTGTACAGTTTCATTTAATTCAAAGTCCTCAAGACCAATATTGGTATTAATATTTTATTCCGATCAAGCCACTGGTCTTTAAATATGTGCAGAAATATCAATAATATAAAGGCTTAAACAAGATAAACTAGCACCAAGAGCAGTTTCATCATAATAGCCCATACTGACCTGTCAGGGTTAATAATCTATCTGCAGACATGTGCTTTATTTAGTTGTGGTTTTTTCTGTTGCATTTTTGGAATCCTGTCCATAAGCTTGCTTACTAATAATGCCTGCTGGGCCTCCTGCTCAGCTTTCCAGGCTTTTTTTTTTTTTTTTTTTTTT
>NW_007578285.1:195647-199523 GCF_000690725.1 Stegastes partitus
TTTTTTTTTTTTCTTCATCTTCCTCCTCCATCGACAGACCCGGGGTTCAATACAGGAGGAGAGCGATGTTTGACATTTCTTGTGCTCCTCTGTCGGCTGAGAGGAAAGCATCGTAAACTTTCCTCTCCCTTTTGGAGGCAAAACGTCACAGAAATCCAGTTTTACCCCAAAAAGCCTGAAACCAGAAAACTGGAGGTTAACACTAAAGTGCACGGTCACTAATCACACATGGTTCAGGTTGTTCTGGATCTTGTGTATGTTTTTTCTGATTTGCTGCTGTCAACCTCACAGTTCTGAGTTTGTGTAGCTCCTTTTCTACTCAGGCAAGCATTTGAACTCAGGATGTGTTTGATTTAAGTATCACGTGCTGATGAAATTTCCCATCTGTTAATGAAACCACTGTCATTATAAGGTCATGTTGTGTGCCTCATGTTTGTGTTTTATCTTTTTAGAAAGGGGGTTTAGTTTAGTATAACTCACCAGCAATCAAAAACCTCAGTTTGACAAGTTGTATGACTGAGTTTTTGCCTGTTTTTAAGCCACACGTGTGGTCATGTGACCGTTTAGGGCATGTTAGATACTGAAACAGCATTTTCAACTGGGCCACACTCAGGTGTTCAGCTAAAAGTTTCAATATGTTCAGTTTACTTTAAATAAAACTATCACGAAATCAGATTTTCTTTGACCAAAAGAATTCACAGTCATGATTTAATTGCAGTATCTGTACGAAGAAAGACTGGAAATAGGATCAGGGGAAGAAACTGCAGCATTAAAAAGTTCAAATTTGCCAATAAAATAAATCAAACGTTGCACCTGCAGGATTTCTAACATAAAGCCAGTAAAGACGAGCATCATACAAACACTTAATAAGATAAAGATGTTCAGATGTTGGTGTAACCGGGCAGTAGGAAAGTTTAAAAAACAAAATACTAATGCTACCACTTAAATTCATCTTTACCCTTATTTATTGTGTGTTTTGTCTATTTTGATAATTAATACACTTAAAATATGAATAGAGAGAGTCTGTAACCATAACTGAGTGTCATTCAGGTCATTTCTGGTGCTTCATTACTATCAGTCAATATCAATATTTAATTTCTCAGATTGTGACGCCCCTAATTGTGATATAAATTATTGTTGAATGTGTTTAGCTGCAGCGTCTCCATCTCTCGACCTTCCACAGTTAATTAATAGTCGTAATAATGAGCATTGGCTCTTATTTATTTCATAATCGCAGGTCCTGAATATGCGGCCGCCCTCCCGTCCCGCTCCGTCGGCCCCGCCGTGCACGCCCCCTTGCAGCCAGCGTTTTATTATTCTTGACAGAGTTCAGCGAACACATCTGGTCAGAGGATAAGAGGGGATGGAGGGACGGTGCCAAGAGGCGGAGAGGTGAGTGAGGAGCCAATGGAGAGGGGTGTGGGGGAGGCGGAGGACAAGCACCTACAACCATCCATCATTACTGTCCCTCATGAGGAATGCCAGCTCCTTCAATCCAGGGCCAACTTTGCCTGACCTGTGACCCATTAGACCAGGAAGTCCATCAGGAATGAGCTGGAGGAGCTCTGGCTTCAGAAGACTTTGTGTGTTGTTTTTTTTTTTTTTTTAAGCTGTAAGGCTTCTATTGATTCATATTTTTGCTAGTTTGTTGGTTGTTGATACGTTTCTAGCCTCTCAGATGTTAAAATACCTAAAAACAGCATTTTTTCTACATTTTAATGATTAAAAAAATAGAACTTTTGCAGACGTTATGACTCTCATACGTCATCAGCAAAGGCAGAAGTATCGAGATCTTGTTGAAACTTCCTCAGGAGGGGGTGGAGGTGGATGGATGGGTCATCACAGCATGTTCAACAGTCAGATTCCTACACCAAATCAAGAAATGTCTCTTCATTTTTAACTTTTCTAACCATAACAAGTAATATTTTGTTTAAGCTGAGTTTTCGTTTGTTGTTTTTTTTGCTGCACGGCTTCTGCTAATTATCATTTTAATTGCCACTCTATTAGCTGCCATAAGAGACAATCTACCCAGATGTTCAAATACCTAAAAACAGAGTTGTCTATATGTTAATGCTAAAAAAAAAAATCTTAACTTCTGGATACATTATGACTGTTATATATCACCAGCAAAGGCAGAGTTAACAAGATGTTGTCATACAGCCACAAGAGTTCCCTGGGAGGAGGTGGAGGTGGATGGATGGGTCATAACAGCGTGTTATTTGTCCACTGTTCAACAGTCAGACCACAGTCATTTCCTACACCTAATCATGAAAGGCCTCTTCATTTTTATTTTTTTCTAACCATAGCAAGTAATAATTTTGTTTAACATGAGTTGTTTTCTTGTGTGTTTTTTTTTTTTTTTCTATGAATTTTTTCTTTCCAGATGTTCAAATGCTTAAAAACAGAGTTGTCTACAAAAAAGAAAATCTGACTTCTGGATACATCACGACTGTTATATGTCACCAGCAAAGGAAGAGTTAACAAGATGTTGTCCTACAGCCACAAAACCTTCCTGGGAGGAGGTGGAGGTGGCTGGATGGGTCATTGGAGGAGGTGGAGGTGGCTGGATGGGTCATTGAAGCAGGTGAGTTGACCAACGTTTGTTTCCTTTTCAACAGTCAGACCACAACCGTTCCCCATGCGTAATCAAGAAATGTCTCTTGTAACCACAGTGTTGAATTTTTCTAACCATAACAAAGTAATAAATTAAAAAAATGTTTTGTTTATTTAGTGTTATTTGTTCTGTAAGTGATGAATATTTTATTCACCTTTTCGTTAGCTGCCAGTAGAGACTATCCTCTCAGGTGTTCAAATGTTTAAAGAAAACATCGTATCTGCATTTTAATAATATAAAATGTACTTTCTGTGCACATTAAGACTCTGATAAGCCATCAGCATAGACAGAGGGATCAGGNAAAAAAAAAAGGCGCTTGCTCTGGAGCTGCTGCTGCACCTCGGACCAGTCAGGGATGCAAATGATGCACCTTAACGCCATCAGGTACTGGAGTTGACAGAAAATAATGAGAACCCGCTGAATCTTTTATAAGGTTAACACTCACATTTCCCAGTCAGCTGTCACACAAGAAAGAAGTTAGCACATGCATGCGGGCGAAATAAACCTTCATCGTCTCATTAATGCTGACAGGGGCCCTGGACCGGCAGCTCCCAGCGCCAGCGCCGCCACCACCTTCGTTTTGTGTCGGTAATTTGCAGCGGAGACAGACCCCCTTCTCCTGGAGAGGGGAGGAGGAGGGAGGGAGGATATTACGGAGGAGAAAGAGGGGAGGAAATCGTGGAGTGAGTGCAGAAGAAAAGAGGGGAGGGAAGGTGGGCCTGGGGGGGAGGGTTGGAAAGATGGCTATAGCGCGCCAGGAGTCTGATTCTCCCCTAATTGGAAGCATTGGGCATTGTCAACGGAGGATTTTCAGCTGCTCGCTGACAGGTAGAGCCGTCAGAATGATAGCCCACTTGTCAGCGCAAAAGACCAATAAAAACAAACCACTTTTGATTTAATTGGAGGCCTAACCATGGTGTGTGTGTGTGTGAGGTAGGAAGGAGTGTGTGTTGCCTGCAGGGCCGAGGCCATGGGGAGGTTTTGGAAAGAAGGGAGGTGTGAGGAGGAATGAGTGGAGGGCATTTGTGTCTGTGAAGGAAATCATCACTCCAGCCATCAACGCCCTGCCTCCATTTTTTTTTTTTTTTTCTTCCGAGTGGTCACCGGGCGCCCGAGGTGAGAGGGTTTCAGGAGAGGCAGGTTTTGATTCCGTCCCAGGAGGTTTCCAGCGAGCAGCAACATCAGAGCCAGAAACACTTTCTCCCTCTCCTTCATCCTTTCCTCCTCCTCCCCCCTCCTCCTCCTCCACCTTTTTTTTTTTT
>NW_007578285.1:200744-257785 GCF_000690725.1 Stegastes partitus
ACCATAACTGAGTGTCATTCAGGTCATTTCTGGTGCTTCATTACTATCAGTCAATATCAATATTTAATTTCTCAGATTGTGACGCCTCTAATTGTGATATAAATTATTGTTGAATGTGTTTAGCTGCAGCGTCTCCATCTCTCGACCTTCCACAGTTAATTAATAGTCGTAATAATGAGAATTGGCTCTTATTTATTTCATAATCGCAGGTCCTGAATATGCGGCCGCCCTCCCGTCCCGCTCCGTCGGCCCCGCCGTGCACGCCCCCTTGCAGCCAGCGTTTTATTATTCTTGACAGAGTTCAGCGAACACATCTGGTCAGAGGATAAGAGGGGATGGAGGGACGGTGCCAAGAGGCGGAGAGGTGAGTGAGGAGCCAATGGAGAGGGGTGTGGGGGAGGCGGAGGACAAGCACCTACAACCATCCATCATTACTGTCCCTCATGAGGAATGCCAGCTCCTTCAATCCAGGGCCAACTTTGCCTGACCTGTGACCCATTAGACCAGGAAGTCCATCAGGAATGAGCTGGAGGAGCTCTGGCTTCAGAAGACTTTGTGTGTTGTTTTTTTTTTTTTTTTAAGCTGTAAGGCTTCTATTGATTCATATTTTTGCTAGTTTGTTGGTTGTTGATACGTTTCTAGCCTCTCAGATGTTAAAATACCTAAAAACAGCATTTTTTCTACATTTTAATGATTAAAAAAATAGAACTTTTGCAGACGTTAAGACTCTCATACGTCAAGTATCAAGATGTTGTTGAAACTTCCTCAGGAGGGGGTGGAGGTGGATGGATGGGTCATCACAGCATGTTCAACAGTCAGATTCCTACACCAAATCAAGAAATGTCTCTTCATTTTTAACTTTTCTAACCATAACAAGTAATATTTTGTTTAAGCTGAGTTTTCGTTTGTTGTTTTTTTTGCTGCACGGCTTCTGCTAATTATCATTTTAATTGCCACTCTATTAGCTGCCATAAGAGACAATCTACCCAGATGTTCAAATACCTAAAAACAGAGTTGTCTATATGTTAATGCTAAAAAAAAAAATCTTAACTTCTGGATACATTATGACTCTTGTATGTCACCAGCAAAGGTAGAGTTAACAAGATGTTGTCATACAGCCACAAGAGTTCCCTGGGAGGAGGTGGAGGTGGATGGATGGGTCATAACAGCGTGTTATTTGTCCACTGTTCAACAGTCAGACCACAGTCATTTCCTACACCTAATCATGAAAGGCCTCTTCATTTTTATTTTTTTCTAACCATAGCAAGTAATAATTTTGTTTAACATGAGTTGTTTTCTTGTGTGTTTTTTTTTTTTTTTCTATGAATTTTTTCTTTCCAGATGTTCAAATGCTTAAAAACAGAGTTGTCTACAAAAAAGAAAATCTGACTTCTGGATACATCACGACTGTTATATGTCACCAGCAAAGGAAGAGTTAACAAGATGTTGTCCTACAGCCACAAAACCTTCCTGGGAGGAGGTGGAGGTGGCTGGATGGGTCATTGGAGGAGGTGGAGGTGGCTGGATGGGTCATTGAAGCAGGTGAGTTGACCAACGTTTGTTTCCTTTTCAACAGTCAGACCACAACCGTTCCCCATGCGTAATCAAGAAATGTCTCTTGTAACCACAGTGTTGAATTTTTCTAACCATAACAAAGTAATAAATTAAAAAAATGTTTTGTTTATTTAGTGTTATTTGTTCTGTAAGTGATGAATATTTTATTCACCTTTTCGTTAGCTGCCAGTAGAGACTATCCTCTCAGGTGTTCAAATGTTTAAAGAAAACATCGTATCTGCATTTTAATAATATAAAATGTACTTTCTGTGCACATTAAGACTCTGATAAGCCATCAGCATAGACAGAGGGATCAGGATGTTGTCATACAGCCATAAAACTTCCTCAGGAGGAGGAGGTGGAGGTGGATGGATGGCTCAGCAAAACATGTGAGTTGCACACTGAGACCACAGTTTGTCAGACCATGATGTTATGACTGTCAAAAGCCAGAGGGATCAGGATGTTGTCACACAGCCTTAAAACTTCTTTGGGAGCAGGTGGAGGCGGATGGATGGGTCAGCAGCTCACTTGAGTTGCACTCTGAGACCATGATTTGTTTCCTTTTCAACAAAAAGAAACGAGACGTGAACCTCAGTAATTCTGAAGTTGTTGAAATGAGATGTTCTTTTAGCTGCCAGCGAGCTAACAGCTGCTTCTCTGGAGGCCTGCACGTGGTTGATCATCATTGATCAGCTTAATCATCAATAATCAAAAAACATCTGATTCATGGATTGGCTGCTTGCTAAAGTGCACCAACTTATTTGCATGTTGCAGAAGATGGTAGTAGTTAATAAATGTGACTTTGTCAAAGCAGAGCTGAGTAACAAAACAAATATTTATGAAGTAGTTAGTATCGTAAAAACGGTCATTTTTTCCATGAGTAACATATGAGTGTCTGATTTTATTGTTTAAATAACTTTCTCAACTTTGATCATCTGTAACATTTGTTGAAATGTGACTAACAGATGTTCCTATTTGAGCTGCAACTTTTGTAATTATTTTCATTATTGATTTATCTGTTGATTATTTTCTGGATAAACTGATTTGTTGTTTGGTCCATAAAATGTCAGAAATTGGTGAAAAACATCCGTCAGTGTTTCCCAAAGCGCGAGATGAAGTTCTCACATGTCTTGTTTAGTTGACAACCCAAAGATATTCAGTTTACTGTCACAGAGGATGAAATTTAAGAAGATGGAATGAAAGAAATTCTAACATTTTTTCATAAAATATAACTCCAACTGATGATTTGCTAATCCAAATAGTTGATGATTCACTTAATAGTTGACAGCGAACCGATTAATTGTACCGCTTGTGGCCTCTGTTGCTCAATCTGTCAGTTTTATCAGAAGATAAAGTTCAGGCCATTAAAGTTAGAAACGACTTCCAGAGTCTGCACTCATGTCTTCAAATAGTTTGTTTTGTGCACATTTTCATTAATTTAAAACAGAAAAGCGGGAAATGTTTGAATTCGTGAAGGTGGAACCAGTGAATGATCCGTTTCAACCAAACAAGTGCAAGTAATAGTCGGAGAAAGTCGTTTTCCACATGCGTCGGTGTCATAGTTCAATGTTAATCTGTCATGTCCGCCGCTCCTGAGTGATGGCGTATTGTTGGTTTCACAGTGGGCAGGGGGTCTCCTGCAGCTGCCACAGGGCGACTCGCACAAGCTGGCCGACAGCGAGGAGACTTCCCCCTCCGGCTCCCGTAGACTTCAGGAGGGCCAGAGGGTCCAGGTTCAGCCGCTACCCTCCACCCTGCCAGGGGACGCTCAGCCGGGCCGGGCCCTTGGCCTCCTCCCTCCATGTGGGGAAGCGGGGGCGTCGAAGAGGCCACGCTTACGTCCATGAATCACGTCGTGAGTGTCACCGCACACACACACACACAGACAGAGGCAGAATATGCAAGAATAATGAAACCAATGTTGCTGCAGAAACCTGTTAAAGTACCTGTAATGGTGTCTTCACCGGGAGACTGATGGCTGCAGCTTATTTTAGTTATTTCATCATTATCAAGTAACGTCAGAGAACTGCGGAAAATCCCATCACAAGTTGCCTGAAGCCGAAATAATGTCTTGAAACTGGTCATTTTGTCCAAGTGGTGGTGGAAAACCCCAAGATTTTAAATCCGAGCAAATTTACAATAATTAAAACAAGAGGAAAGCTGCACATCTGGTGCCTGGAAAATAAAGAGTTTGGTAAAAAATCATCAGTTTTTAAAATATTTGATTGTAGCTGATCATTTTTCTTTTGATTAATTCATTGATCAAAATGTCACAACTCTAGAAATCCTCATTAAATATTTGCTTTTGCACAGGTAGTCAGCATGTAAAGGAATGTTTGAACAACTTCTCTTCAAATTAATGACTGAAAACAAGAATTTAATGTGGCTGATACAGTTCAATTCTGATTTTTGCACAGTAGCCCTTTTGCAGTGCATAAGAATGCTGTAAAACTATTCACATATCGTGATATAAGATATTGTCTGTTGTGCTGGTTTTGAATTCAACTATTTTTTTCCGTCCCACATTGAATCATCGAGGACATTTCTTGCGTCTGCCTTAGTTTAGAACCGTTGCTACAAACTCTCACCTTCCTCTGCTTCCCCTCCTAACTAAGCAGAAGTTACTAAAAAAACCGTGTCATATCTTGTTCTGGTTTAGTCTCTCTCACACACACACACACACACACACACACACTCCCAGTGAAGGTGGGTCGTGGCGGGGGGCCTCCAGCGCCTCCGTCCTGCCCTTAAACTCCCTGCTTCCTAATTTGGCCAATATGCAGGTAATATGTGGGGTCGCAACATCTCAATTATCACACCTCCTGTCAGCGGCTCCCAGTCCTTCCCTCTCCGACGTGCCTCCGAGCCCCCCCGCCCTCGCCCCTCCCGCCGCGACTTTTATTGCTTCATTAGTATGCTCCACATGCTGCCGCACTCCGCCAGCCTTCAAACCTTAACAACTTTTGGCAGATCAGCACGCGATGAGGGGATGATGAGGGACACTTTCCACTAAAAGCCCACCTACCGGGCGCCGCGGCCCACTTTTGTCCGAGTGTGCGGCCAAAGCGGTGACGCAGGAAGTAAAGAAAACAAAGCAGCTGGGAAAAGGAAATAGTTTTTTTTTTTTTAAGTTTTTGATCCTACATTTTTGAGGAAAGTGTTTGTCTCGCTGTGCATAAAATGAGGCGTTTTGGGTTTTGATTTTTACAATATTTTTTTTACCTTCAACAAACATACATACAGAAAAAAACAGTGAACTAACAGACAGTAATCCATATTGATTTTTAAGTCTTCCAGTCTGATCTCCTGTCAAATCCAGGTCTTTATACTTCAAAAAGTGTCAGCTTCCTCCTATTTTTTTCTTGTTTAGTCTTTCTAGTGGAAGTTGGACATCATTTGTCAGCTCTAGTGTGAAATAGAACAAAACATTCAACTTTTCAGCATTTAGAAAGCTGAAAATCATCAGTGTTTGTTCATTTTTAATCTAAATATGTTATTTTTTAATATACATAATCTTCACACATGCAACTCTAACCTCCTCCCAAGTCTTTCTAGTGTTTCTTTAACCTCTTTGCATATATATGGTCTAGTTTTTATCGAGCTGATTTGACTTTGCAGGAGTTTAAATATTTATTTCAGTGTAATTTTCTAGCTTCAGCTGTCAGTCGGTGTGAATCTGCTGGATTTTTGTAGCCTCACAGCAGCTTAGGAGCAAATAAAATGGTAAAAATGAGACGTTAAAGGGTTAATGTTGGAAATTTTTAGCCACTGCATCACTCATGTTTTGTAATTTTTGTTATTTCTGAGCAACATCTGCTGCTCGAACGATCTTCGGGAGTGATAAAGTTTTAACAGAGAGCAAAACAAGAATGCGACCAATCACCCGCTGCCAGCTTTCAATACTTGACAGCTTCTTGAC
Organism: Stegastes partitus; assembly: GCF_000690725.1. Classification (NCBI taxonomy): domain Eukaryota; kingdom Metazoa; phylum Chordata; class Actinopteri; family Pomacentridae; genus Stegastes; species Stegastes partitus. The sequence continues at coordinate 206,218 of NW_007578285.1, forward strand.
GTCTGATGCTACAGACACAATTTGATCAGCGCTCCACAAAAAAAAAAAAATCAGATCTTCACACCTGCCACAGTTCACACCTGACACGGATCACTCACCTCGCTTTCTTCGGCACCTGCTTCACCTGCAGCGAAGTTTTGATTCCTGTGTAAAATACCTGTTGGGATGCATGCAAGCATGTTATATTTCCTGTCACAGCCATCCATCCTACAGCCGGGCAGGTATGTCCAAGGTGTGTTTAGAGAGTGTACGTGTGTGTGTGTGTGTGTGTGTGTTGGTGGAGGAGGAGGGGGGGTGTTCAGTGTTGAGAATAAGACCCCAGAAAATGCTCATTAGAGTTGACCTTGGCACTTGGAGCGGGCGTTTGATGGATCGGGTACAGGGCCAAACAAGCCCCTGGGGAGCCATGATCTTATCTCTTATTGTACACACACTACTCCTCCTCCTCCCCCCCTGCTGACCCTCCTCCCTCCCCCCCTCGCCTCCCTTGCTGCTCACTCCTCTGCTCTACACGCATCACAGGCAGAATAAATCTGTGTCTGACACCACAGGAAAAAAGACAGGGGTGGTGGTGGTGGTGGTGGTAGTGGAGGAGGAGGAGGAGGAGGCCTGGGGGAGTAAAAGGGGAGAGAGAGAAGGCAGCGCTTGAAGGGGGGAGGCGGGGAAAAAAAAAAACACACAGAGGGGCCGAGGTAGAAAACCAATAGCTCACTGAGGTGTCATTACCTACATAAGTCAGATGTGCTGTGTTTTTTTTTGTTTGTTTTTTAGAAATGAAGAAAATATCTGCATGAAGAAATTGGCTGAGTGGGGGAGGAAGGAGGGAAGGAAGGAAGGGAGGAAAAAGGGGTGAGGATCAGTGGGTGATGAGTCTGAGATGAAAGGCTCTCAGGTGTCTCTGTTCTGCTGCTCTTACCTGTCCTTCGCTCTCGCACACGTATGTGAAGACAAACACGCAGTATTGCCACCGCCGCCCTCCCGTCTCCCCCGTCCTCCCTCCCTCCCTCCCTTCCTCCCCCCTTCCTCTCCAACTCTCTGCTCCCAACCAGGGGACACACCAAACACACAAAGAGACATGAGGCAACATCCACCTCCAGGATGGCAAAGTTTCTCCCCCACCGCCACCCCAGCAATCCCCATATTCGCAGGGGTGGCATCACAGGCTTTGTGGGCTCTTTGTGTTCTCTTCTTTCTGCTGCTGCGCCACGGGGAGAAAGTGACACTCTGAAGTCTTAATTGAGGTTTACCTGGTGTGTTTTTTTTTTCCTCTCCTCAGTGTTGTTGTGCGTTAAAGTGCGGTTAAACTTTATAATCAAGCCTACAGGGTTTAGCGGTGTGAAGCGGGGAAGCGTGTGATGACATTACAAACACGCTTGTTTACCGGGCTACCTGCATCCGGCGAAACAACAACAACAAAACTCCACCACCTTCTCACTGTCAGTCAACAGAAACAAACCACAGAGTGTTCCCAGAAAAGGAATTTGAGTAGAATGCAACTATTTACTGAATCTTTGGGCATGTTTGAATGGCTCCCTCTATTTTCTCTTTGCACTCGGTCCCCCCCCCCAACCACCACCTCTATCTCATTCGTGTCTGTCAGTCTGTCTTTGCAGAGATCTGGGAGGGACTGAGAGACTGATGTCTCAGCTCCTCCAGGATCCCACCAGGAACGCCTTTTGACAGTTGCAGGAGCAGCAGGATACAGCGCAAAGATGTTGCTGTAATTGCACCTGGTTGCGTCATGAAAAAGTAATAATTTGCTGTCAAGGACGTCAAGGTGTCAGCGTTCGGCAGGAGTTGATAAGGTATTGACTGCCTCCAGAGTGCTCACTCACTCACTCTCACTCATACTCCTTTATAAAGTTGACTCCCTGAGAAAGAGGGAGGTTGGAGAGGTGGGGGGGGAGGGAGAAAAAGAAGGAAGTGAAAGAGGAAGCGGTGGGTGGCGGGGAGGGTTAAAGAGGACGAAAGGAGAGAAAATGAGCAAACTGGAGAAAAAAAAAAAAAAAACAGGCTAAAGACAGTCAATCTGCAGGCTCCGAGCTCCGAGACATTAATTGCACTCTATTTGCCACTTCGTGAACCTCGTTCATTTATAATACATGCACAGATTGCGTTCAATTATACATAAGCGATCAACAGGCTAAAGCAGCGCGGCGTGCTCCCCCCCCGTAAGTTGAATAATACACAATTACCACCTGGCTCACTCGCCCATTCACTTTGATTAGCGTCACTCGGGTCGCCGCTGACTGACACTCGCAGGCTTGGAGGGATGAGGAAGGAAAGGTAGGACTCGCTGTTGCGACGTCGACCCAGACTCACCTCTGAACCGATCTAAAGAGCGAACACGAAAAGTTTCGACCTCCTCTGCTGCACACAGGTGTGGAGGGTAAATGTGTGACAACGGCGCGAGTGGCATTTATCATTCATGTTGCTTTTATTGGGAAGGAATTAGAAGCAGTGCTTGGTGGAATTTTAGAGCACCACAGCAACAACTGAAACTTTAGGAAAGGCAATCAAATAATGCATGACAGAAAATGAAGCCTAATTTTTTAACAATTCATTTAAAAATAACAATATTTCGACAGTTTCAATGCACGACAACATTAGTGAATTATTGCACCGCGGTGTCTTCATGCATTTTCATATCCAAGCAGAACTGGATAAAAACTCGACATTAAGACGAACTCTTTACACGCTCACGTCTCTTTGCTTCCACATGAAACGCTGCTGCTTCAAAAAAAAAAAGTTAAATCCATGCAGAGATAAGTGCAGCAGTACTTTACTGCACGTTTTAATCACTTTCACGCTTTCTGCAGGAATTCAGTTCATCCTTTTAACTGCTGATGTTGATCCGAAACTTGTGAACGGCAGACTGAGAGCAGCTTGTGAGCAAAGGTAAAGTTAATATTTCTGGTGTGAAGGCCTTGGTAGAATATAAAGATGTTTTAGTTTGCTGAAAAGATATAGACAAGTCAAACAGTTCTAATTTTTCGATTACCTCGACAAGCTTAAACAGTGAAAACAAGTTTGCTTTTGATGCACTGATATTCACTAACCTGTTGCTCTTTGAATTCTTCATCCACGTGTCTGTCGTGAAACTGCTTCCTCAGTTTGTGTAGCTTTAAACCTCTTTTGCAGATGGACTTTGTGCGTTTTCGTGAGTAAATTAATTTGGTTTTGTGCTTCTGCCTCATAAAAACAGTGGACAGTCGACATCGGGGCTTAGATTTGGGGTCATGGAAGCTGCCTGAGAGAAAAAAAAACAAGTGGCAACCCCAACTTGCCCGCAAAAAAACAAAACCGCCGCAAAAAAAAAACAAAAAAAGAACTAAAAAGCCGCCGAACAATTAAACTACAGGATCATTTGTAACAGCAAAGCATTGCAATATTAGTATTAATATACTGTGCAACACTCTTCCATTTGAAAAACTCCTACAGAAATTCCGACATATTACCTAATATGTTAAGTGTGGGTTCAAATACCAGAGGAAGACATCTATAATACCTCAATTTTAGAAATAAAATATTTTTTCCTCAAAAAACAGCTAAAAATGAGCAAAATTGTGATTTCAATCTATCTACTCAAAGAATAAGCAAACAAGGTTACAAACCTGAGCAAGGATTTGACATCTTCTTTCCATTTTTGATACTTAATGCTACAAACACCTATTTTTTTGTCAGCAGAAACTGATATAAAAGCCAACGAAGGAGAGAGTGAACAGGCAGATGATGGTACTTGTTGTTCAGGGACACATAAACCAACCTTAAAGACAAAGTTCCAACAAATCAAACTGCCTCTAACTTCGTCTTTTCTGGTCAAAGTTACACTTAAAGCTGCTGCCAACTTAGAAATAAATGCCATAAAGAGCATGGCAGAGTTTTAGATACAAACAAACTCTGCACACATTTCTAGTTATTTTAAAAAAAATGACTTGTGTTTATTCTCAGTTACATTTACTGCTCAGTCGTCTATGACATTATGGTGTTTATACACATTAGCACACTACAAAAAGTCTGGAAAGGCACAAATATATTTAAATCCAATGCAAAAAATAAGATGTTATCTCTACCATCTAGCAGATTTATTCTCCACACCATTAAAGTTTGGTTTGTGTACATATTGGGGGGCAGGACAACCATATTTATATGATGCCAATGTTGTAAAAATTGTCAACTGTGGGCAGATATGCAGAGAAAGGATGCAAAATTTTGTCAATAACTTTGCATCAGAGACCTCATGCTTGAAGCAGACATGTAAAATCTGGGAGTGTGTAGACCAGGATTGTCCCAATGTGTTGTTTCAGCATCAACATTGCAAGTCATAGCAGGACAAAGTAACTCAAACAGGCTTTTTTTTTGCTGCTTAATATGAAAAGAAAACTCACATTTTCCAAGACCAATCTACAAGAATAGAATGCTGAAGCACATTTCCTCTGATTTAAGGCTTCTTGAACACTGATTTATGTATTTTTAAAATGTATTCACAAGACACAGAGTTCGTTGGTATGCAGACGCCACATGTGCACAACGAAATGATCCAGGAACAGAAGAGAAACACTGCAAAGGAAGATTTGGTCGCAAAAAAAGAAACAGAATGTATGGAAATATTTTGTCTGACCTGCACAAAGCAACACAACTAAATAGTAAAAACATTTCGATGTCTGTGCCAGTGTTACACCACATGAGAAAGATTCAAGTATGTTTTTATTTTTGATGCACTGCCCTACAAAGCCAACCCAATCGTTCTTGAATGATGAATTCTTTCCAAAAACAGCAAATTGGTGCTTTTTTTTTTCCTTGTCGCATTAGATATCGCAGAAAAACTAAACATGTTTGCTTTTATTTTTATTTTTATCTCGTGCAGCTCCATTTCTAGGCTTGAGAAATATCTGTTGAGAAGAAATAAAGTTGCAACTGGCAGCATGAAGTTTTGCTGAGCTTCACTCCGGGTAGAAACTAACCTACACGAAGGAACTCACTGATGTTCTGAGCTGAACTGTTGGTCCAAGGGCTGGTTCACATAATGAGCTGCAGAATCTCAAAACAAATAATTACTCATCACTCAGTGGAAAGTAGTATTTTTTAAAAACTGTGGCTGTGAATTCAGCTGTGTCCTGTCTTTTCCTTTTGTCTTTTGTTTCAGCAATTCGATGAGAGCGCTCTGATGTTGGAATGAAAGTGAGATGCGTTGCGTTTTAGCTCCAGACCTCGGCACACAGAGACACACCGCCTGACGTCAGCGGTGGCGGACGGTTAACCGCAGATGCTCCGCGACGCTCGGCGGTTGGCTCAGCGTGACGGCGACACTTCAGTTGTTAACAGGTGTCGGCTGCTACAGGGATCAAACCTGCAGGTTTCATTTACAGGACAATCTCTGTGTAAGCAGTCCTCCACCCAGCTGCTCTCTGATCTTTGACCCGCTGCTCTATCTTTGATCTGGGCCCTCTGAAGCTGCTTTAATATCGAGCTTCCCTCTTGATCTCGTCCAGGGCATTTCATCGTCAACGGTAGATAAAAAAAAAAACGACTAACGATGGCGACAACAGAAGCGTCCACATGTGTGAGAAGAAAAACACCTGCTTCAGTCCTCTTCTTGAATGGCTCTAGCATAAGGGGGATGCCCTCCGCTTCAAAGCTGGGGTGACGTAAGCTAAAAGCCCTTTCTGGGTGTAAAGTGAAAGCCACCAATACAGCAATGCACTAGTTATCTGTCCTCATTGTCGCTTAATGAACCGTCAATGGAGCAGCTTGGACCAGCTTATAGACTTCTCATTGTTGCACAGGGGCTCCCAGGGTTCATGGATTCAGCGTCAGGGGTCAGGATTTGTGAGGCTCGAGGCGCAATCCTTCGGATATTTCCCAGAGATCTAAAAGCCGGTTAATCAGCTCTCCCTTCATGATCTCCCTGGCTGTTCATCTTCCCATGGACGACTTCTATCATTCTTTTTACCGCCGGCCTCCTCGTGCTTTCTGCGCCTTTTCTTCTGCCGTGTTTGTGTTTGGGATTTGCCCAAGTGGCCCCCAGATCAGCTGACCTGACCCCGGCTTGGCGCAGAATGGTTCGGGTCTTAGCCGAAGCCTCTCTTACATTTTAATCACAGCCCTCTTCATCGCCGCCACACACAGAAATACACACAGAACTTTTTCTGGGTTTTTTTTTCCCTTGCTCGGTGGAATTATAGCAGTTATGATGGCTCTCTTTAACCTGTACTTTTAAACTGTGGTGCAGATAAACTCATCTCTCGCAGCGCCCTCCTGTAATTAAGCCGGCTGTCTTTATTTCTCTTGGATCACCTTGCATTAAAAATTTCCCCCTGGATATCTCGTGCCCCCCCCCTCCCTCCCTTCCTTCCAACTGCATCCCCCCTTCCTGTGCAGTTTGTCAGCTGAAGTGATTGCCTCCCTCTCCTGCCCCCTCAGTGGCATTTAGCTATTCTCATTTGCATGTACATGCCCTCGCTGTGCGGCCCGTGGGCTGGCGAGATTGATCAACAATGCCACGCCGTGTTTTATTACATGTCAGTCGGAAAGATGGGTACACCACACGCCACGGGCACACATGTGAGCGCATGCAAATGTTGCGTTAGCGGCGGGGAAGCATGTTGTGTTGGTCGCCGGAAAATAAAACGCAGCGCTCATACGTCACCTGCAGATTTTGACACTTTACAAGCAGATATATGCACACAGTGGTACACTTGAGACCTGGTTAAAAGGTATTGAAAACACACACATCATCTTGGACGGTGCACCCCGCGGGACTTGGTGCAGCTGAACATGTATATTCTTGCTCGGCGAAGCCCGTGTTTACGGCTGCTGTGTTTTTTAGCGAAGCCTAAGCCTTCATCTCCTCATATTACATACTGAGCTGACAGATATTAATATGCAAAATAGGAGGATGCTGAACAAAATGCTGATAATTAAGCGAAGATGTTCTGGGTAGAATCGCGCTTAAGAGTGTGCACGTGGGACCCAGCACATGGTAAGCCATATGCCTCTGCGCAGTTTGCGCTATCCTTTGGGGTAGGGGGTTGGGGCCTGCTTCCACACAGGCACAGTACAAATGGAGCCTGGGAGACTTGAACTGTATCCTTATCCTGCTTTTATAGAGTCATCGCAGGAGAAAGATGCTGCCGTCGCTCACGGAGAACAAGACTCCACCGAGTGTGACACCGACGCAGAGGTCAAAGGTCGCCGGGATCTCCTCATCCTTACATCACTTTATTAAAAAAATCGGCGGCTGCGTTTTGCTCCACAAAGGCGTCTCTGCCGTCTATCAGGTTGGCTGCCTTACCCAACCAGCTCCTCCTTCCTTTCCCTCCCCCGGCTGATCTCTCCTTCCATCCCCAGAGGGGGTGAGGGAAGTGGGGAGGATTTTCGTGCTGCCGGGGGCGACAGGCTCTCTGTGCCATCCACTTACACAAACGGCAGGATCAGCGCTCCACACAAGAATAATTAGAAGATAATGGGTAGTAATGCGGCCCGATCTGTCCCGATTATCTCCTGGCACCGACCGGCACAGCGCCATCTGGTGCCAGATCTCGGGGCAGCGGCTGCTCTGCCACATGAAAAGAAGGTGGGCTTAGGCTTAATCTCACACCCCATTCTGTTATTGACTGTCTGTGCGGTGCTGTATTCAAAAGTGAGTGTGTGCGCGGCAGCGAGCGTGTGCGCATGTGTGTCAGGCTCTGTCTGCCCCTCAGAGATGGCTGATATTTATCACAGAGAAAGAGTGAGATTGCATTTATATTACATGTATAGGTGACAGCCGGTGTTGCTGAGTGTCTTGGTGATCGACAGTAAAGCAGAGTGTTGTTGAGAGCCGGTGTGAGTTTCTGCAGAGCTGTTACATGGACAAGTGTCTGTCACGCCGGGCTTTCTCTCTCTAAGCTTAACTCCCACCCTGCGTCTTCTTAACCAGCCTCTCTCCCACAGCTCTGGGCCAATTCAATATGACAGTCCATTGTATGGCCAGTGTGGCCTGAGGTTTAGTGCGTTAAGGCTCTTTGTGCTTTGTGTTTACAGACGCTTTACGTTCCCGGCAGGATTCAAAAGCCCCTCGCTCAGCCCGCACCTTTTGCGCAAACCAAACTGCCTAATTCTCGTAATGCCCCTGCTATTATCTGTCAGGCTGAACAGAGGCGAGCCGCTTTATCAAATTATCCCGTCACGTATTTCGCAGACAGCCGGTGCCATTTAGGAGAAGTTGTGGTTTTACTCGGCGAGCCTCAGATTGACTCGTGCTGGAAGGAAGGAAGGAAGGAAGGAAAAACAACAAAAAAAGTTGTTCTGAATTCGCGTTTTCTTAAAACTTGATAATTGGTTTATCTGCTCATCTGACTGTTGGTGGTTAATCAGCGTATCAGTGATTTGTAATAATTCATTGTTTTATATAAACCAATTCCCCTACAGCAAGTTCTCAAACATTCATCCCACTAATCCTGGCTTGTGAGGATCTTCAGCTGTGTTACCACCTCAGGCTCTGGGAAACCCTAGTCAGCATTTTACTGAATTGTGTCACTTCGTATAATCGTCGCCGCGTCGAGTTCTGACCTTTAGCAAGTTGTTCTGCTCAAAACGTCGGTCTGATTAACTGCAACATGACATGGACTGGAAAACAGGTTTTCTGATGTTTAATTGTTGCTTTATGAATATTCACATTTAATCACAATTCATCTAATGGAGCTGAATAGATAAGAGTATTTTACTCACAATAGCTGACTCACAATACAACCCAAGTGTGTGTATATGTCATTATTAAATTACATTATATATACTTACATATATGATGCATAGATATCTATATTTAGATATTTATTATATTGTACTTTTTTACTTATATAATTGCATATATACTTGACTATACATACACTGTGTATATATATTACACAAAAACTGCTATAATCAATAGTATACAATATCAAATAGACTCATTAACTTAAAAGCAGATGTATTATTGTGCAAAACTGAATGCAATATGTGCTGAATGTGCATTTCCACTCAGTAAATTCCTGTTGACCATAATGCTGTAAATAATAATCCTGTTAACGTACAAGCGGACAGTTTATTTCTGTATATAGTCAGCATGAATACAAATATTCTGACTGGCGTGTTAATACATCTGTATGTGCAGTTGTACTTTTATATCATGTAAAATCATATCAATGTATTTTGTTTTAAGCGTATGTACTTCAAAATAAGCTGAACCGACCTTCAAAGTGCATCTTTCTTCAGTAAATGGTGCTTCATTTTATATATAGTGCATGCAGTATATCACTGTTACAGGATGAAGGTCATTTTAGATTGTCACGGTTTACTGGAATATTTTTGGAATATCAGTCACCACAAGGTTCATTTACTAACTAGCTTTTGACATTTCAAAACAAGCAGATGAGCATTTTAAGAGCTTCTTATTTGATGGTATGTATTAGTGAAGTTGGCCCGTTATTATGACAGTATTAGGGTCAGTCCTGTTTCTGGGTCAGTGTGTGTGAACCAGCAGGTCAACTGGCCCTTAAAGAAACTGTGAAGAATCTGGATGTCAGCAGAGACTTTTTCTGTCACATGACATCCTTTAAATTGCCCTGATGGAGCACAGCCTCCTGCAGCCTTTTTTTTTTTTTTTTTTATAAATACAGTTTGTTCACAGTTCAACCCCACCCCGACTCCAGCAGCACCTACTGCCAGCTCCCTCCCTCTCCGCTCTCCTTTCTTTACCCTCCCACCGTCCCTCTAATTTGCTCTCCGTACACAACCTTTGCTGTTTATTGAGATGCTAACTCTCTTTATGAGCACCTAATCCCGGGGCAGGGGGGATAATTTATGAAGCATTTACATGAAGAAGCCCAGCTAATTGGAAGCATGTGTCTGCGTAAGCCTTTCGCCAATGCGAGGCGCACTGCAGATGAGCGGGTTCCTCGCCGCCTGTAACATCATAATCATCATTTCAAACCTGAGATGAAAATTTCGCTGTAGCGTCGCCATATGTCACAGAGGCCAAGCTACGAGCGGAAAGCTGTCTTTTGTTTGCCCGTACGGACGCGGCGTTCCCTCTCCGTCGGCAGAGAAATGAGCCGTCGGCGAGGCTCCCGAGGCTTGACCCGCCGCCCGCCACGTCCACGGGGAGGTCAGAGGTCAGGTGGGCAGCAAGACAAGAGGTCCACTGTCCATTTTGACGTCCGACGACACCTCCGCTCTCTCCCCTGTTTCATCCGTGGCCCTATTCTCTCCAAACTCCCTCAAAAAAAAAAACACCCCCATCCTCATTTACATCAGGTCGTTTGTTACGACTTTATGATTATATATGGGGCTTTGTCTGGCTGTGCATGTACCTTCACCACTCCCAGCTGGTCCCCATTAATAACAGGGCCCCGGCGTCGACAGAGCAGGAGAGACGGAGGAGCTTGTTAGCGTCATAGCCGAGCGCCGGGGCTCAGCATGTGAGAGTGGAAAAGGGCCGACAGGACAGGAGGGAGATGTACAGTACAAACAACACACACACACACACACACAGTCACCTGGAGTATCTTTTTTTACAGCAAATTTGAAGTACATGACATGATGTCCGGCATTTGTCCTCCCAGCAATTGCACAAAAAGCCATCATGACGCATTCGTGTCGGAGGTACATGTGTATACGTGTCAGTCTGCTGGTGTTTGTGGGCCACTGGGCATGTGTCGAGGGGCGAGAGCATAATGAGGCGGACTGGACAGAGTGGGCCGCCGCCGCCGCCGTGCAGACGGGCTCCATTGTGGGTCCCAAACGGCGGCAGAAGCCCCTAAAAATCTGCGTCCCCTGATCTGCGCTCCAGGAGTCGGTGGGGGAATAAAGGCGTGGAAATAGGATTTATTTAGCACGCCTCATCAAAAGGGAATTAGCAGGGTTTGGGGAGGGAAGACGGGGCTCTGTTTAGAGCTAGGATGAATGGCAGGATCATCTCTGTAATCCCGGTGCCCACCCCACCCCCCCGTCCTCCCCTCCTCATCCTCTCCTCCTGCACCCGAGAAACAGAATCACCCGACATTAGCTGCTAAGGTGCAGCCTCGCTCCAGAATCAGTTTGTAAGATGTTTGCAGGTGTAGGTTAAANTTTTTTTTCTTGTCGCATTAGATATCGCAGAAAAACTAAACATGTTTGCTTTTATTTTTATTTTTATCTCGTGCAGCTCCATTTCTAGGCTTGAGAAATATCTGTTGAGAAGAAATAAAGTTGCAACTGGCAGCATGAAGTTTTGCTGAGCTTCACTCCGGGTAGAAACTAACCTACACGAAGGAACTCACTGATGTTCTGAGCTGAACTGTTGGTCCAAGGGCTGGTTCACATAATGAGCTGCAGAATCTCAAAACAAATAATTACTCATCACTCAGTGGAAAGTAGTATTTTTTAAAAACTGTGGCTGTGAATTCAGCTGTGTCCTGTCTTTTCCTTTTGTCTTTTGTTTCAGCAATTCGATGAGAGCGCTCTGATGTTGGAATGAAAGTGAGATGCGTTGCGTTTTAGCTCCAGACCTCGGCACACAGAGACACACCGCCTGACGTCAGCGGTGGCGGACGGTTAACCGCAGATGCTCCACGACGCTCGACGGTTGGCTCAGCGTGACGGCGACACTTCAGTTGTTAACAGGTGTCGGCTGCTACAGGGATCAAACCTGCAGGTTTCATTTACAGGACAATCTCTGTGTAAGCAGTCCTCCACCCAGCTGCTCTCTGATCTTTGACCCGCTGCTCTATCTTTGATCTGGGCCCTCTGAAGCTGCTTTAATATCGAGCTTCCCTCTTGATCTCGTCCAGGGCATTTCATCGTCAACGGTAGATAAAAAAAAAAACGACTAACGATGGCGACAACAGAAGCGTCCACATGTGTGAGAAGAAAAACACCTGCTTCAGTTCTCCTCTTGAATGGCTTTAGCATAAGGGGGATGCCCTCCGCTTCAAAGCTGGGGTGACGTAAGCTAAAAGCCCTTTCTGGGTGTAAAGTGAAAGCCACCAATACAGCAATGCACTAGTTATCTGTCCTCATTGTCGCTTAATGAACCGTCAATGGAGCAGCTTGGACCAGCTTATAGACTTCTCATTGTTGCACAGGGGCTCCCAGGGTTCATGGATTCAGCGTCAGGGGTCAGGATTTGTGAGGCTCGAGGCGCAATCCTTCGGATATTTCCCAGAGATCTAAAAGCCGGTTAATCAGCTCTCCCTTCATGATCTCCCTGGCTGTTCATCTTCCCATGGACGACTTCTATCATTCTTTTTACCGCCGGCCTCCTCGTGCTTTCTGCGCCTTTTCTTCTGCCGTGTTTGTGTTTGGGATTTGCCCAAGTGGCCCCCAGATCAGCTGACCTGACCCCGGCTTGGCGCAGAATGGTTCGGGTCTTAGCCGAAGCCTCTCTTACATTTTAATCACAGCCCTCTTCATCGCCGCCACACACAGAAATACACACAGAACTTTTTCGGGTTTTTTTTTCCCTTGCTCGGTGGAATTATAGCAGTTATGATGGCTCTCTTTAACCTGTACTTTTAAACTGTGGTGCAGATAAACTCATCTCTCGCAGCGCCCTCCTGTAATTAAGCCGGCTGTCTTTATTTCTCTTGGATCACCTTGCATTAAAAATTTCCCCCTGGATATCTCGTGCCCCCCCCCTCCCTCCCTTCCTTCCAACTGCATCCCCCCTTCCTGTGCAGTTTGTCAGCTGAAGTGATTGCCTCCCTCTCCTGCCCCCTCAGTGGCATTTAGCTATTCTCATTTGCATGTACATGCCCTCGCTGTGCGGCCCGTGGGCTGGCGAGATTGATCAACAATGCCACGCCGTGTTTTATTACATGTCAGTCGGAAAGATGGGTACACCACACGCCACGGGCACACATGTGAGCGCATGCAAATGTTGCGTTAGCGGCGGGGAAGCATGTTGTGTTGGTCGCCGGAAAATAAAACGCAGCGCTCATACGTCACCTGCAGATTTTGACACTTTACAAGCAGATATATGCACACAGTGGTACACTTGAGACCTGGTTAAAAGGTATTGAAAACACACACATCATCTTGGACGGTGCACCCCGCGGGACTTGGTGCAGCTGAACATGTATATTCTTGCTCGGCGAAGCCCGTGTTTACGGCTGCTGTGTTTTTTAGCGAAGCCTAAGCCTTCATCTCCTCATATTACATACTGAGCTGACAGATATTAATATGCAAAATAGGAGGATGCTGAACAAAATGCTGATAATTAAGCGAAGATGTTCTGGGTAGAATCGCGCTTAAGAGTGTGCACGTGGGACCCAGCACATGGTAAGCCATATGCCTCTGCGCAGTTTGCGCTATCCTTTGGGGTAGGGGGTTGGGGCCTGCTTCCACACAGGCACAGTACAAATGGAGCCTGGGAGACTTGAACTGTATCCTTATCCTGCTTTTATAGAGTCATCGCAGGAGAAAGATGCTGCCGTCGCTCACGGAGAACAAGACTCCACCGAGTGTGACACCGACGCAGAGGTCAAAGGTCGCCGGGATCTCCTCATCCTTACATCACTTTATTAAAAAAATCGGCGGCTGCGTTTTGCTCCACAAAGGCGTCTCTGCCGTCTATCAGGTTGGCTGCCTTACCCAACCAGCTCCTCCTTCCTTTCCCTCCCCCGGCTGATCTCTCCTTCCATCCCCAGAGGGGGTGAGGGAAGTGGGGAGGATTTTCGTGCTGCCGGGGGCGACAGGCTCTCTGTGCCATCCACTTACACAAACGGCAGGATCAGCGCTCCACACAAGAATAATTAGAAGATAATGGGTAGTAATGCGGCCCGATCTGTCCCGATTATCTCCTGGCACCGACCGGCACAGCGCCATCTGGTGCCAGATCTCGGGGCAGCGGCTGCTCTGCCACATGAAAAGAAGGTGGGCTTAGGCTTAATCTCACACCCCATTCTGTTATTGACTGTCTGTGCGGTGCTGTATTCAAAAGTGAGTGTGTGCGCGGCAGCGAGCGTGTGCGCATGTGTGTCAGGCTCTGTCTGCCCCTCAGAGATGGCTGATATTTATCACAGAGAAAGAGTGAGATTGCATTTATATTACATGTATAGGTGACAGCCGGTGTTGCTGAGTGTCTTGGTGATCGACAGTAAAGCAGAGTGTTGTTGAGAGCCGGTGTGAGTTTCTGCAGAGCTGTTACATGGACAAGTGTCTGTCACGCCGGGCTTTCTCTCTCTAAGCTTAACTCCCACCCTGCGTCTTCTTAACCAGCCTCTCTCCCACAGCTCTGGGCCAATTCAATATGACAGTCCATTGTATGGCCAGTGTGGCCTGAGGTTTAGTGCGTTAAGGCTCTTTGTGCTTTGTGTTTACAGACGCTTTACGTTCCCGGCAGGATTCAAAAGCCCCTCGCTCAGCCCGCACCTTTTGCGCAAACCAAACTGCCTAATTCTCGTAATGCCCCTGCTATTATCTGTCAGGCTGAACAGAGGCGAGCCGCTTTATCAAATTATCCCGTCACGTATTTCGCAGACAGCCGGTGCCATTTAGGAGAAGTTGTGGTTTTACTCGGCGAGCCTCAGATTGACTCGTGCTGGAAGGAAGGAAGGAAGGAAGGAAAAACAACAAAAAAAGTTGTTCTGAATTCGCGTTTTCTTAAAACTTGATAATTGGTTTATCTGCTCATCTGACTGTTGGTGGTTAATCAGCGTATCAGTGATTTGTAATAATTCATTGTTTTATATAAACCAATTCCCCTACAGCAAGTTCTCAAACATTCATCCCACTAATCCTGGCTTGTGAGGATCTTCAGCTGTGTTACCACCTCAGGCTCTGGGAAACCCTAGTCAGCATTTTACTGAATTGTGTCACTTCGTATAATCGTCGCCGCGTCGAGTTCTGACCTTTAGCAAGTTGTTCTGCTCAAAACGTCGGTCTGATTAACTGCAACATGACATGGACTGGAAAACAGGTTTTCTGATGTTTAATTGTTGCTTTATGAATATTCACATTTAATCACAATTCATCTAATGGAGCTGAATAGATAAGAGTATTTTACTCACAATAGCTGACTCACAATACAACCCAAGTGTGTGTATATGTCATTATTAAATTACATTATATATACTTACATATATGATGCATAGATATCTATATTTAGATATTTATTATATTGTACTTTTTTACTTATATAATTGCATATATACTTGACTATACATACACTGTGTATATATATTACACAAAAACTGCTATAATCAATAGTATACAATATCAAATAGACTCATTAACTTAAAAGCAGATGTATTATTGTGCAAAACTGAATGCAATATGTGCTGAATGTGCATTTCCACTCAGTAAATTCCTGTTGACCATAATGCTGTAAATAATAATCCTGTTAACGTACAAGCGGACAGTTTATTTCTGTATATAGTCAGCATGAATACAAATATTCTGACTGGCGTGTTAATACATCTGTATGTGCAGTTGTACTTTTATATCATGTAAAATCATATCAATGTATTTTGTTTTAAGCGTATGTACTTCAAAATAAGCTGAACCGACCTTCAAAGTGCATCTTTCTTCAGTAAATGGTGCTTCATTTTATATATAGTGCATGCAGTATATCACTGTTACAGGATGAAGGTCATTTTAGATTGTCACGGTTTACTGGAATATTTTTGGAATATCAGTCACCACAAGGTTCATTTACTAACTAGCTTTTGACATTTCAAAACAAGCAGATGAGCATTTTAAGAGCTTCTTATTTGATGGTATGTATTAGTGAAGTTGGCCCGTTATTATGACAGTATTAGGGTCAGTCCTGTTTCTGGGTCAGTGTGTGTGAACCAGCAGGTCAACTGGCCCTTAAAGAAACTGTGAAGAATCTGGATGTCAGCAGAGACTTTTTCTGTCACATGACATCCTTTAAATTGCCCTGATGGAGCACAGCCTCCTGCAGCTCTTTTTTTTTATAAATACAGTTTGTTCACAGTTCAACCCCACCCCGACTCCAGCAGCACCTACTGCCAGCTCCCTCCCTCTCCGCTCTCCTTTCTTTACCCTCCCACCGTCCCTCTAATTTGCTCTCCGTACACAACCTTTGCTGTTTATTGAGATGCTAACTCTCTTTATGAGCACCTAATCCCGGGGCAGGGGGGATAATTTATGAAGCATTTACATGAAGAAGCCCAGCTAATTGGAAGCATGTGTCTGCGTAAGCCTTTCGCCAATGCGAGGCGCACTGCAGATGAGCGGGTTCCTCGCCGCCTGTAACATCATAATCATCATTTCAAACCTGAGATGAAAATTTCGCTGTAGCGTCGCCATATGTCACAGAGGCCAAGCTACGAGCGGAAAGCTGTCTTTTGTTTGCCCGTACGGACGCGGCGTTCCCTCTCCGTCGGCAGAGAAATGAGCCGTCGGCGAGGCTCCCGAGGCTTGACCCGCCGCCCGCCACGTCCACGGGGAGGTCAGAGGTCAGGTGGGCAGCAAGACAAGAGGTCCACTGTCCATTTTGACGTCCGACGACACCTCCGCTCTCTCCCCTGTTTCATCCGTGGCCCTATTCTCTCCAAACTCCCTCAAAAAAAAAAACACCCCCATCCTCATTTACATCAGGTCGTTTGTTACGACTTTATGATTATATATGGGGCTTTGTCTGGCTGTGCATGTACCTTCACCACTCCCAGCTGGTCCCCATTAATAACAGGGCCCCGGCGTCGACAGAGCAGGAGAGACGGAGGAGCTTGTTAGCGTCATAGCCGAGCGCCGGGGCTCAGCATGTGAGAGTGGAAAAGGGCCGACAGGACAGGAGGGAGATGTACAGTACAAACAACACACACACACACACACACAGTCACCTGGAGTATCTTTTTTTACAGCAAATTTGAAGTACATGACATGATGTCCGGCATTTGTCCTCCCAGCAATTGCACAAAAAGCCATCATGACGCATTCGTGTCGGAGGTACATGTGTATACGTGTCAGTCTGCTGGTGTTTGTGGGCCACTGGGCATGTGTCGAGGGGCGAGAGCATAATGAGGCGGACTGGACAGAGTGGGCCGCCGCCGCCGCCGTGCAGACGGGCTCCATTGTGGGTCCCAAACGGCGGCAGAAGCCCCTAAAAATCTGCGTCCCCTGATCTGCGCTCCAGGAGTCGGTGGGGGAATAAAGGCGTGGAAATAGGATTTATTTAGCACGCCTCATCAAAAGGGAATTAGCAGGGTTTGGGGAGGGAAGACGGGGCTCTGTTTAGAGCTAGGATGAATGGCAGGATCATCTCTGTAATCCCGGTGCCCACCCCACCCCCCCGTCCTCCCCTCCTCATCCTCTCCTCCTGCACCCGAGAAACAGAATCACCCGACATTAGCTGCTAAGGTGCAGCCTCGCTCCAGAATCAGTTTGTAAGATGTTTGCAGGTGTAGGTTAAAACGCAACACCTGGATGCTTTTCTCTTTTTTTTTTTCTTTTTTTTAATTCTTCCCTGTCTTTTCAGAAAAAAAAGAAAAAAAAAAAAGAAACAAACAAAAAAAAAAAACATGGCCGCGGAGCTGTCAGATTCGATGATAGCAGGGCTGACGGCGGCGGAGCTTGGCGCGGCGACATGCAACAAACAACGAGCGAGCGTGTAAACTAAAGCAAACAAAGCCCTCCTCCACGCTCCTCCAAAGGCAGGATCCCTCCCACCTGCCACCCTGCGCCGCTGATGAAACATACAGTAACAGAGAACAGCCATTAAATGGGCGAGCGGTAAAAAAAAAAAAGGAAAAAAAAAACACCCCGACTTGTACAATAGTGAAGGGGGGGCTTGTTGTGGCACATCGCTTTCAGTCACACACACCACGAAGCTTGTTCATTATCATCCCTGCTCGTGTTTGTGTTTCCTCTGCCCCCCAGACATGGCGGCTTCGCGCTTGTGCTGGATTTGTTACCTGAGAAAAGGTGACAGGCTAAAGGGTGCTTGACTGGCAAATCTCTGTCAATGAGGCAAGTTTTGCTCAAGTTCCGGACAAATCTCATCAACAGCCCCCCTCGGTATTTATATAATCAGATTTCCAGGGGGTAATTGACAGGGAGCTCGATTTCCACAGGATTTGGGCAAAATAAGCTCTAACTACCCCATTTTTAAAACATCACAGAACAAAACCAGCATTTTTAACTAAATACGTCCCAGTCGATGAGTTAATTCCTCGTTTTTTTTAAAAAAACCTACCGAGCCAGCGAGGCTTAAACGAGGCTAAAGTCCACACATTTAGACAAATGAAGTTTTAATTGTGGTAAAATATGCAACAATCTACATTTTCTGCTCCCTTGGGCTCATCTCTTTCTCCCTCCTCCTCCTCCTCCTCCTCCTCTTCGTCGTCGTCTCAGCAGCAGGGCTGATATAATGGGCTTGGCCAGAATAAGCAATGCTCCCCGTATATATATCTCATCGCCTGGGTAATTCCAGCTCAGTTTATGTGTTGTGGAGGCAGCGTCGGGGCCCCGGCAGACCCATAGCTCCTTTATGTAACACCCAGGAGAATCTGCCCCCTGCACAGGTACAGGCCTGGGAGAAACAAACACCATCAGTAACCTGTCTGCGACGCTCCCCTCCTCCTCCTCCGAATCCATCCGTCCCCTCTTTTCTCGTCTCCCTCCATCTCTTGCACCCCGCAACCTAATCATCGCCGGCCCCCATTCCCGTGATTTATCGCTCGGCACGCCGCCGAAAACCAATAGATCAGGCTTTTTTTGCGGCAGGGGGCCCGGGGAGGCAGAGAGGAGGGACAAGGGAGATTGGGGACGGTGGCAGGGGGGAAGTGGGAAAGGAGACCTGGAAGAAAAACCCACCTATGATGAAGTGCTCTGTGACGCAGGAGGAAAAAAGCAACAGCGGCATCACGGCTCGCGGTCGGCGTCCCGGCGTCCCTCCGAGCACATTCCTCTTTCTTCCTTTATTCCATCTCCGAGCAGCCCCTCTCTCTCCGGTGTCCTCTTCTGTGTCTCATCTTTTCTCTTTACGAATAGCCTCCTGCCTTGTTAGAGCCCCGCGCTGCAACTCCGCCAGGACTCGGCACCAACATTAGCGTGGGGATAATTTCCACAATTAGCTCACATCAGCGGCCTTTGCTCAGCCGAAATGGGACAAAGCCGAGACTTTTGTGCTTGTGGAAGCACTTCAACTTGCGTTAATATCGATAAGCTCCTAAAATTCTCATGAAAAAAGCTCCGAACACGTGACCTCTGTGTCCTCGGCAGCAGACACCGATGTTTGACATGAAGCTGCTCAGTGGAAACGTCTGATCGCTGACCATGACACGAGCTCATCTCCCACAATAAGATGCTATCAGCTCTGATCATGTGTTCATCCTCTCCCTAATCCTTTCATCCACTTGTCATCGCTCGGCGTGTCATTTCGCTTTTATGAGCCGAGACAAATTCTTCACATCCTCAATATTCCTTGAATGTAAACGTTATTTTAAATCCTTCTACAATATAGTTTGAAATCAATAAATGGTGAACGAGCTAATGCGATACACTACAGTTCTAGTCTTAGCTAGACTCTAAATCAGCTTGTGTGTTTAATTTGCCCTGAACGTTACTTCAAACATGTCTGGACTTCAGTTTTGTGTCTTCATGTGAGTCTTGTCTAGACTTGCTTCATTCTCTAGCGCTTTAAAAGCTTTTGCATTTTGCTTCATCTGTGAGCAATCAAAGGATTAATGATTAAGTCTGTAAAAATTCAGTTTGATCAACAGTGCAAAACCCCCCGAAAATGTGTAATTTAAGATGATACAAAACTGAAATGGACAACAAATCCGGACATTTCTGTGGCCAAAACTCTAATTACAGTCAAACACACAACTATAATTGCCATTTTTCTTGATTAATGACTTAACTAGTTACTGATTATTGAAACTTGGACTCAGAGAAGAGACATTATGAAGATCTTTTGTTTGTTGATAAAGGATCCGAGTTGGTCGTCTGCAGAGAAACTGAATTTCTTACTGCACATGTAAGTTTTTTATATAATATTGGCAAAGTCTCACTCCCTAAATCAAACGTACACACTGTGCTTTTTACTGCCGATGTGTTTGTTTAGAGTGTAAAGTTTGTTGTTGTCCAAAATAATTCAAGATAATAATTTCGTGATACTTGTGATAAAAAGTCAAATTCACATTTAACATTGTTTATCGTGCATTTTAGCTCTTTTTGGCAAATAAATGACACTTTAAAAACCAGCGTAATGAGCCAGAGATAGAATATGTAGCCATAAACATACTGGATGTTGCTCCAGTTTTGGTTGCAACCACATGCCGCTGGATTATTTCCGATATTTGATACGTATCATTAACGTGATATCCATGTTTTTGTTTATTTTATAGGATTTCTATCATCAGTACTGATATATCTAACGATCATGGAGGCTGCACACATGCAAACAGACTCAGTGCATAACACCAAAAATCCAAAAATAGTTGAAACTCATGCATTGTCTCAGATTAATCAGTAGACAAACAGCATTAAATAGCACTGACAGACTATTTGCATCAGTACTGTGTAATTTGAGAACACGTTTTGCATTGAAAGAAGAATCCACACTTTGTGACCATTAGAATGTAGCTAGAAGTGTTCATCATGGCGAACGCTGCGAGTCGTGCAGGTACGTGGAAACACTTGACCTTCTGGCCACCTGTCCTCTGCGTCTACAGCAGGACACATGGCGTTAGTCCTCAGAGACGACACTTCATTACAAACATAGATTGGATTATGTCTTCCAAAACAGACTGACCGTGTCCAATCACTCTAGTGCGGCTTTGAATCTGGAATATTCACCTTATGTCTGGACCGGTGGGTCGGGGAGGTTGGCTCGGCCTCCTGGGGACGGGAACACGGGGGCCAGCGGGGGAACAGAGGGGCATAAAAAGAAGCAAAAGTGGAGGGGGGGAGCGAGAAAGAAAGAGAAATGTCTTTTAAATGACATCCCCATTGTGAGCCGGAGCAGGACGATGGCACTTTGCAAAACTGCTAACAATGAGCACAGGAGAAATCCCTTATCCTACAGGGGCCCGGCAGCATGCTCGCCATTACCATAGTCATTTAAATACAGTAATCTCATTTTCTGCCTCAGCCGAGGGGGCATGCTAAATTTCCCAGTGTGAAGGGAGGAGGGAGGGGAGCGCATGGCGTTCAGGGCCTGCAGGATTAGCGACTTCTCCCAATTTGTGTGTGTCTTGAGTTTGTGGGTTTTGAGTAGCAGCACGCTGCAAAAAAAAAAAAAAAAAAAATCCATCTTATCGAGAACATTTTGATTCCTGCAAGACTAAATCTGCTTTAATGCAAGTTTGGCCTCCGCTAAGTCAAAGCTGGAGTGTGTGACTTTTACATTTAAGTGGAGTTCAAACAACGCTGATTAAATGCGTTTTTTTTGGAATAACATGGTTTTAAATCTGGTTTGTGTGGCGACGTTCAGTAGCAACACGTAAACCAGAAATGACATATTTGAAGTAGATATGGAGTAAAGTGCAGCAGCTTGGGTTATTTCTGAGCCTTGACATTGTCCAAGGAAAGTTTCTGATGCTGCAAATCAAACAGAAACTCAGTGTTGAGAGGAAGGATGCGTTAATAGTGTCGGTGCAGTTACTCTCGCTGCCACAAGGGGGAGACAAAAGCTCCGCACTGCAGGTTTAAATGCTAAAATCCGGGAAATAAATTGCGTCACCAAAAAGATGCGAAACGGGTCGAGATGAGATCACGTGACTTATAGAATAAACGCAAAAACAAGGAATGAAAGTGCAAGTATTACCAAAACCATCTGTTGTAAAGATGCGTTACAGTTTAGAGACTGATATCTTAGTGGACATTTGACCGAACACTAGATTACTACCAACATTTTCAGTGGCTTGTTTTTCATTAGTCCTGATTAAAGCAGTTTAGGTCATTCAGGGAAGTGTTTGTCCCCATTAGGAATCATTTTGTTGTGATTTTGTCGTGTTTCTTGATCTCCGCTATAAACTTGGTGAGAATTATTTGATCAAAACTGTTGGTGATCATGACAAAAACTAGAAAAATGAAATTCGAGTTTTCAGGAAATATCCTTAAATCATGATGATTTTTTGTCAAGATCCTTCAAAATTGAAGCAGGGCTGCAACCAACGATTATTTTCATAATTAATCGATATATTGGGTTGTTTGAGATTAATTGCCTGTAAGAAAACAGAGGAGAATGTTTCCTGGAGCCCAAAGTGATGTCTTTAAATGGAATGAAATCCCCTAGTTTATGATTTACGCTGTTAGAAAACAGAGAAAAGCAGGAAGGGCCACTGCGTAAGCTGAGTTTTGCACTTTCACACCATTAGGGTCAGATTTTCTGACTTTTGTTGATTAATTGTGGCACAAAACCAAGAAAACGATGGATCCTACAATTCCCATAATGCAGCTAATGGCATCTTTTGATAATAAAAGCTCAGTCTGCTAAATGTAAAGACCCTGACAGGTGAAGGTTCGAGCCCACAAGGACCCACTCACCCCTACTTTATGTTTATTATTGCTTCTATTTCTAACCTGTACTTAGACCTTTTAATGCTCTTTATTTTAAATAGCAACCATTTGTGCACCTTATTTCTCAACCGGCATAATTTGCACATTAATTGCACCTTCTTTTGTACATTGGGTTTCTCATTTTATTGTATTCCTTATTTCCCATCTATCTATCGTCTAGTTTTCAATCTTAAAGCCACTTTATCCTGACGAGGACACAGTAATTATTTCTCAGACGACAAAGATTGCACAGAATTCACGAAGCAGAGTTTAAATCGTCTCATTTTTTTGTGTTCTACTTTGAGGATCCTGCCTTGTTTCTACAGACTTAAAAAAAACTCGACACGTATTTTCAGATTTGCTCGCTCTTAATTGACAAAACTCACCCGACGAGGCCGGACATTTTTTGCAGCGCAGGTGTCTGTGCATGAGCAGGAGAGTGCGATTCAGGAGGGCAGGTGGAGTGTGTGTCTGTTTGTGGGGTTTTTCTTTTTTTGCTGCAGCAGCTTTGGGGATATCATATCAGATCGAACAACAAAAGAGGAGCGAGGGAGAAAAAGCTGTTTCCACACAAGCTGTTTTCATTCTTCTCCGCTTCCGGTCCAGTGGAACAGTTGATGAAGTTTAAATGAAGCAGAATTAGGAGATCAAGCAGACACGGGGAACCGGCGTCGATGGTATCCGCGAGGAACTCCCGCCTCCCCCCAACGCCCTGGAGAATCGAACCGCGGACAGCTGACCTGGATGAAATTGAGAGAAAAGAGAACCACGGAGGGGAAGGAAAAGAAGAAGAAGAAAAAAAAAGAGGCGAGGAGGAGCAGGAGGGAGGAGGGAGCTGAGAGAGATAAGGGGATGAAGTATCTCCTAAATGTGATAATCTCCAATCACCTCTAACATCAATTCTGTCAAGGCCCGGGTTAATGAGCTCACAGCCGATCAAGCGTTATGCGCCGCCGCCTCCCTCCCCACCCCCCTCCCACTCTCCCTTTTCTCTCCCTCGCAGTTGCTCTCATCATCATTGTTGTTCTTTTGATTTAATCCCTCTTACTTCAGCTGATTTGAGCAAGAGGAGAAAGAGGGGATGGAGGGGGGAAAGCCTATTACCCAAGCTCCTCTGCTCTCAACTATCTAAATGCTAACGATGTGAGGGGGCGAGGGGAGGCGAGGCGAGGGGAGGGGAGGGTGAGGAAAATGATGATGGGAGGAAGACACCGAGGGGGGAAATGGAAAAATGTGTTGGCAGGAGAAGGACAAGATGCAGCGGAGGGGGGCTAATCTGCTGCAGCATCGAGGTCTCCGGGAGCAGTTTGGTTATTTTGAAAGCAGGTTAGCTGAGGAGAAAAGAAGCGGCGTCCTGTGTGCTGACCTTCCATCCCCGGGGTCAAAGCACCTGCTCTCGGCTCTTTACTTCCACTCGAGCACTTCTGACATCAGCATCTTTTTTTTTTCCTTTTTTTTTTGTTACCTGCTTCTGTTCTATTGATTAAAAAACACGAAGGGGAAGCACGTCTGACAGAATTACACGCCGAACCTGTGATTCACTTTGGCCGGTGTAGTTGGTCGGAAAAGGGTAAAAGCTGCAGGTCACCTTGAACTCAGAGTAATGTTTGTTTCGATCCAGGCGCACCGATGGGACCGGAAGGCACATTACTTTTTATTTTTTCCCTCCGCTGCCTCCTGAACAATTGTTTTCTTAGTTAGGCTTCTTGATACAGTACCCAGAGGCCCCTAAAAACAACTGAGTAAATATTTGGCAATTGCTCGAAAATGATGATTACGAGCCGAGGTTTGGCACGTCCGCGGGATTGCGGTGTCTGTGCACAAACCTAGCAAGCTTTAATTGGACTACAAATTCTCCAAAGAGAGCGCACGCAATCCAGCGTTTCCCTCGTTTTAATTTCGCTTTCTGTGAACTTTGCAATTACGGCTGCTAGGCAGGCAGGTAGGCAGCAAAAAGCACCTGCGCGTCGCAAATTAATTGCCTCACAAGTTCACACGGCGGCTCGGCTAATTTACACGGCGACACGAGGAGGGGAAAAAGGGGAAATGTGCCACTCTTTCAACTGTAACAATGATTTTGATTTGTTTTTCACCGCCTGGCGCTCGGCATCTCAATTCATCTCAGGATACACAAGAACAATGGGAGGAATTTGCTCGAAAACACACACACAGGTTGTTTCGAGCACAGTCACTTATTCTGTGCATAACAACTCTACCCCTCTTCCTCTTTCTAAAAAAAAAAAAAAATCCCCATTTGATTTCATATTGGCCAATGAAACAGTGGAGGGTGAGAGGCAAGTGAACAATCAATCTTTGTAATGTGATCCATGGATTGAGCGCGGTGAGTAAATGTTTGCACAGGCATCCATCCAAGCCTGCAGTCAAACGAGTTTCTGCAGAAAAAGGAATCTATCCAGGGCAGGCCTCTCTCTTTATCTCTCTCCTGCCCGACAGCAGCAGGGTATCAAGCACATTATATTCCAGCGCTCTGTGCATTTTTCATATAGGCTCGCCTTTTATGTTTTATGTACGCCAGCTCAGGGGAGAACAGCTGTGTGGGCGCCGCATCCTTCTGTAAGTTTAGAGGGGGAGAGAGAGAACTCATTTTCGGTGGGAGAAGTGGAGCAGAATGCCAAACGCAGCGAGCGCGAGTACCTGCGAACAAACAGGAGCTGCAGACCAAGGCCTGCCTCTGCTATTACATTACCATAATACACGGGAACAACACCTCGCATGCTGTTACTGCGGTAATTTGAAAACAGATTGACAGGATTTACAAGTTTCTCAGCTTATCTTCGCCGTGACCCCCGTGACCTCCATCTTCAACTTTTTTTTTTTTTTTGGGGAGCCGGAACCGTACATTCGAAAGGCTTATTTGCAGACTTTTCCAGGATAATCTGGTATTACCTATAACAATGGAAATTGATTTTTTACTTTTTCGTGTTGCGTTTGATTCCAAGAAAGAAAAAAAAAAAAAAAGCACATCGTGTGATTTTATAATTGACCCTACTTGCTCTTTGGTGCAGACTTGATAAATCCCGTCGGGCTCGGAGCGTAGCGGCGCTGCTTATGTGGAAGAGCTCGCTGGATGAGACGCGGTGAAGTGAGAGTCTTTGAGAGATTTAGGCTGCTTTGTAAATTTGTCTCAGTGCTGTCTGTACAAAATGTTAACATTTTTAGTTTGCTGCTAATGCCAACCCGACTGTCGGTAAGCAGAATGTTAAATGTGTGTGTTCCGGGGTTAAACATTAGAATGCATGAGTGGAGGTAAAACTTCTAACTCGATGATTTAAACATGAAAAAGCCAGACGGTGCAGTAATAAAGGAACTCTATGGCAGTATTTTTGTTAGTTTTGATGAACGCTTCTTACCTGTAAAGTCTTGCGGTGACTCAGATCATGCAACAAACTCATTCGTAGGATGTTTTACTCCTATTAAACGTCAGTGTGGTCTACAGACGGAGATCCTCTGCTGGAGCCAGAAGGTGAAGTGTTTTTCGTTCAGAGGGACACACTGCCACCCAGTGTTGCAGGCACCGAGGCAGGAAGAGTCCACTGAAGTTTGTCCACTGCAGCAGCAGCAGCCGCCTCAGCCTGGTTTTCTTCTGCTTTAATGACCCAGCCTGATGTTAATGTGGAGCGATGCTCAGTTATCTACCACGGTGAGCTGTTAAAGCTGTCTGAAAGTGAACATTAACCCAGGGGGCTCAGAAAGATCAACTCAGTGGTCAAAACCGGCTTTTTTAGCCATGGTTCTTCGTATTTCTCTTCAGCACCTGAAGTTAGTGCAAAACATCGACGCCTCTCCAATGCCTTCTTGTCCATTTCAGGATTGATTTTAAGATTTGGTTTTTTAGGTTTTACATGGGTTCTTGCCTCCTTATTTTGCGTAACTCTTACATCTTCATACCCCAGTTAGAGCACTGAGGTCGACAAACTCCTGGATGTTCCAAGATCAAGACACAAAATTAGAGGCAATCGAGCCTTTTGAGGAGCTGGTCTTGATCTCTGGAACATACTTTCATGTAAGAACTGCTGAGACTGTAGTCACTTTTAAGTCAAGACCCACCTGTTCTCTTTGGCGTTTCATCCAAGTAGAGCGATATCGAGTGACAACTTCATTTTATAGAGCATTTTAAATTCTCAGTTTACAAGTGTTACAAAAGCATTTTCTTGACATTTTAAAAAGACAGATTTAACAGTAATATTCTTGTTTATACGCTTTTTCAAATTGAACTTCAATGAGAAAGCTCTAAAATTGTTCAAAACTTATCTTTGTAACCCTTTAAAGTGTCTTACCATCAGTATTTATTTATTTATTCATTATTATTTTTAACGGTAAAACAGGAGTCCCACAGGGTTCTGTCTTCGGCCCACTTTTTATATTTATATAATATATAACACTAACTAGCCAGAACAATAAAACCACCTGCCTCATGCTGTCTAGTTTCCTCAAAACTCTAACCATCAAAGTCATCATGGACTCCACATCAGGCACCAAACAGCAGATCCTGTAAGTTTTGGAAGTTGCAAGAATGGAAGTTGCTCGATCAGATTGAGATTTGGGTAATTTGTCAAGTCAACACTGTGAACTCTTTATCTTCCTCAAACCGGTCTTGAACACTTTTTCACAGCGTGGCATCGTCCTGCTGAAAAAGGCCACATCAGGAGAAACTGTTGGCAAGAAGTGGGATACGTGGTCTGCAACGTGGACTGTTTAGGTAAGTGGTACCTGTCAAAGTGTTATCAACATGAATGCAGGACTCAGGGTTTCCCAGCAGAGCATCACACTGCCTCTGCTGGTTTGCCTTCTCCACATAGTGCATCCTGCTACCATCTCTTCCACGGGTCAGTGACACACCTACAGCTGTCCGTCCACCTTCTTCCACTCCTCCATGTTGCTCATTCTAGGTCCTTTTGTTGGTGGACAGAAGTCTACATCTAGACTCTGGTATGCTGCCTCTGTAGCTTCTGTCACAGCCAGTGTTGAGGTTTTGCTGCAGTCACTCTTCTGTGAGATCGAACCACAGCAGGCTGCCTTTGTTCTTCATGCACATCAGTGAGTCTTGAACACCCATGACCCTGCCGCTGACTGCAACCAGTCATGGTAGGTACGAGCCACTACATACCAGGAACACCCCACAAGTTGCACAGATCCTCGCGCTGTCCGTCACTTCAAGAACAGCATGCTTCCTGATAAATTCCATCCCTTGGCAGGTGTAACGAGATGATCAGTGCTGTTCTTGTCACCTGTCAGTGGCTTTAATGTTGTTGCAGATCAGTGATTTACTACAATCATGTCGTGCAGGTTTTCGGATGTTTTGTAGACAATGCTGGAGCTATCACAAGGCTGTTAAATAAAATGTAAAATGGTTTGAAAACCCTCATCTAGACAGACATATTTCTCAGTATTAGTGATTGATATCGTATGTAAAACTCCTTCCCATGTAATTCTAAATGGATCGTGGCAGGGATCATTTTAAATGTAAGTTTTTATATGTCAAAAACTAATTTGTAATAAATATCCGAGTAAATACCCTGTAAAGAATATAAATAAGTGTACATGATTCAATTAAATAGCTGTTTTATTGTAGAATATCCACTTTCATTATTATGAGAAATTGCCTTGTATGGGATCAGACACATAAAATGTATTCAGTACATCACACACGATGTCTCAGTTGATGCTGATCAGATTTTGGAAACCGATAAAGCTCATTTCATTCATTACATTTTTAAAATTGCATTTACCGGCTGAAGGCAGTTCCAGCAACTCTTGTGCTGGATTTGTCTTTGAATGACGTATCATCCCAACACCTGCATCTCATTTCACAACGATCGATCAAAGTCGCTCGAGACTGAGCTGATGTTGACAAAATGTAGAATCTCGCTGCTGAATTCAAACAATGAAACTGGATATATAAACAGCAGGAAGCAGGTTCACGGTGAAGTTATTATTCATGGAGATGTGATGAATTCACAGTTTGACTGCATCAGCTGCAGAAATGATGCATCTAACATCACTTGTTATTCAGTCTTATTTAGTACACTGCATAAACTACATAAATGTCCAAATATCAGTGGAGTCGCTGCAGATTGAAGCCCACAACAATTATCCTGTGCTGTATGTAGAACAAACCGTATCCTGCTGGGGGTTTTTTTGACTCTTCAGAACCTATTACAAAAACTATACAACTGTTTTCCATATTGTGTACATGTAAAGTGATGCAGCATTTTCTGATCAGGTCAGTTTACTCTTTGCTCAGTGTTACTGTCTGCTGATAGTGACACAATGAAACAGGCAACTCAGTGGAACCACCTCAATGACCCCTAGTGGTCACTCATCCAATCACTTACCAGAAATCTACAGCCTACATCTAATTTTTTATTCATTAATAGGCAATATAATGACCAGTGACATCAAATTTTATATTTACAGATTTTATTTTTAATGCCACTTGTTATGTATTTTTAGATTACTGCCATAATTTAAATCTGCAAATGCAAAATGCCTCTAGTTTGATCCACTTGAATCCTCAAATAACACATAAAACACACAGTTTCTACATGTGCTACTGACCTTAATCACTGTAATAACTTGTAATCTATAGCACTGATTGTACTACTTTGCACTGTAATACACTGAAGGCAGCCTGTCTCGAACATTTTCAAAGATCTGTGCAGGCGGCACAGACTATTTGGCTCTTAATTGATTCTTTTGTTCACCTCAATCCCCATCAGCATGAGGCTGAACCTCCATTATTGGCCAAGAAAAGAGGAGGACTGAGAAATGGGCAGATAGAGCATGAAGAGAGATAGTTGGGGATGAGGAAAGATAACGAGGAGGACAAAGTACCCTGTAGGATTAGCAAAAAGGGTGGATAATAGGGAGCAAGTGTGACCGCAGATACAGTCGCCTATCAAGTGGGAGTGAAAATGGGGGGGAAGGACTGGAAATGAGCGAGTCATATTCTGTAACTTATCCCCTCGGCTCACCAGAGACCAAAAGGCGCTTTGGTTTCAGATGCAGGGAGGCCAGACTCCAGGTAGCCGCAGGGAGATGTGGAGGGTATTTTTTCACACTTGAGAGGCTCCTCGCTGTACCTAACTGGCCACACTGGCCACCAGTCCTGTACACTGGTCCCAGCTTGGTGCTTTGTCAATGTGCTGTGACTAATCCAGGAGGGGTCCCGCATTTTCTCTCACCCTAATTAAAAGAGGATTAGGTGGGATGGAGCTCTGGACCACTCCAACACGCATAGCCACAGTCCCTTCTCTTTCCCAGGATAATCACACTTACTGGAATTGCCTGGATTTTCTGTGCGTGTCGCCACCTGAACTCAACAAACAGCGCCGTCACTGAAATGCTTGGTGCTGAGACTAAAGGGGGCTTACAAATATGGATTCATCCAAAAAAAAAGATGCACTGTAGCAGTTCCCCAACTGGTGTCATCTGCTGCACTGTTGTATTTCATGACTGATTATAAAATTTAATCCTGGTGGCTTTATTCTCATTTGTGCATGTTCTGCAGGGATGCGTAGTCATTTAAATTACAGTTACTGCTTATTTTCCTTTAAAATACCCAATTCATGATAAGAGACGTCCTTTATGATCATTTGTTCTGATTTAGAGCATTGCAAATGGAGACAGAAAAAGAGTTTAAGTGCCTTCTTTTGCTCTCTCCCAATTTCACTGTGAATACAAATGATTCTGCATGTCATCCATCCATCCATCATCTATACACCGCTTAATCCTCACTAGGGTCACAGGGGGGCTGGAGCCTATCCCAGCCGACTTAGGGCGAAGGCAGGGGATACCCTGGACAGGTCGTCCTGCATGTCACTAATGCATAAATGTCTGTTTCAGCTGCAGGGAAACTATAAGTAAACATAAGAAAAGAAAGAATGTGAACCAAAGTACCAATTTTAGGATTAACTGAAAAGGGAAATCACAAACATAGACTATGGCTGCTGTGTACCAAGAGGAAATGTGCCCTGAATTTTGCCTCACAGGCAGCTTGACTGGGTTGAGCCTCCCAGGTCAAGACTACCATAACCAATTGTCACTATAACTGTATTTTCACGAAACTATGCTTGTTTACTGTGACTTGCTGACTTTAAAATAACCCAAAAAGGTTCAAAAAAGAAAGAAAAACTCATAGTAAATATAATGCTTTTGGAATTTTTGCTGCAGTGACATGGTTAGGTTGCGGAGAGAGCGAAAATGTGGCAAAGGAGAGCAGAGGAATGGTATGCAGTAAAAGTCAGAGCAGCTGGAAATGGACGCACCGCTGGTCCATTTGCACCGATGTTTTATGAGCCCAAAACTCCTCGGGTATCAGGTCGCCCCACACCAACTCAACTGGCTCAAAAACAAGCAAACAGTGAAACCTAAGGCGCCCTCTGAGCTGGCATGCATCTACACACATATGTTGCATCGGTTCTTATTAAGTTGGGGCCACAATTATTTATTCCTGTATGAAATCAAACAAAAAGTTTTCTGAGGAAATGACCTGCACATGAAGTGTTTATAGTATAATTACTGCCAAACACAGAATCCGGATGAAATTTGATGAAGATACTTTACTTATGTTTGGGGTGAAACAAAAAATAAACAAATGACAAAGACAAAACTGTCAACCCTTCAACAATTCAATGTCAAAGGTATAACCTTCCTACTGTTCTTCATCGGCTAATTGTTCCAGCTCATCCAGATTTAGAGCATCAACCTAAACCTTGACTTTCAGTTATAGATTCTCAATAAGAATGACTGGGTTTTAAGACAGACACTTCAGGACTTTGATTTCGTTGTCCTTCAAAAAGTTTTGGATCAACTTAGATATATGCATTGGATCTTTACGCTGTTTTCCACTGCAGGAATTTGTGATCTGTTTTAAGGAAGCCCTACCCTTGTGCTCCCCTGAAGAACCTCTTTGAAAGCCTTTATTGTTGCAGAAAGAAGTATCTGCTCCAGGGTCTGTACTTCTAGGAAACCCTGAACAAAACAAAACACGCTGATTGGTTGAATTCAGAGAGAACAATGAGCGCCATCTTTCCGATGTCCCCGTCAAGAGGCATCGAAATCAAGAACATAAATTCACCATATAAGCCAACATAACAAACCCTCCATTAGTATATATCCTACTGATTCCTAGAACTGGAGTTAGAAACAACTACACTACCCTCTGTGTTGACGGCGTGGTTGAAGCCATCAGGTCCTACACTGTGATGGAAACAGAAAGTCTGAAAGAGCAGATTCAGAAGCCATCCCTGTAAACGTTTGTGCCACCTCGCGCCTGCACTCTGAGCTCCCGCAGTGGAAAGCCGCCTATCGTTTTGCCGGCAGTCCCAACAGCAACCTAAAGTCGAACTGGCAGCAGATGTCTTTACATTATCCTTCCAAATGTCAACGTAATCTGCACCTGAACGAGGTCCCCTGTGCCTCAGGCAGCAAAACAGCCACACAGCATTATGCTCCCACCGCCGCGTTTAACTGGAGGAACTGTGTTTTTAGGACTGAAGGGGCAAATAAGACAAACATCCATGAGCCCGACACCTCGAGTTTTCTTTCATCGGACCAGAGGACGGATTTCTAAAGCTCATGTGCTTTGATGTGCTGCTGTGTGATCAGAGGAGTGTTCTTTGGACATGACCACAGTGAAGAGCCCTTACAACACCTTTCCTTTAAACTTGAAGTCCCGTTAACACCAGTTCTGTTGTGGGTATCTTTGCACAGATCTGGGGACATTTCTTATGATTTTCCTCTCCAAAGTCTCAAATGTCTTGCGACCATGTGTCTTCTTGTACTTTGCTCTAGATGCTTGGAAATGTTGGTGTAGCCTTCCACCTACTGCCTTCTCTCTACACTCCACAGTTATTTATTTGCTTTTTGGCACGATGGAACCAAGAATATTAAAGTGGTGCCGCTGAATTCAGCCTTCCAGAGCCAGAAGCCCTGTTCATTGGAGTTTAATGTAGATGGGGTTTTAAAGCTAATAATTGCAATTTGCTTGAAGATGTTCTAGTAACTACAAGTTTTTAAAAAAAATCCAATGTAGGGGCCTTTTCATTATGTATATTGTAGTTGTTTTTTTTGTGTAGAATTAGAATTAGACGCTTCATTGTCATGATAATACAGTGCAAAAGAGCGAAAATATTGAAGGCATACTCTGAGTAAAATGAGTGCAAAACAAAATGTCCATAAAGACCTTGCAAAAGAGTCAAAAAAAGAAATTGCAGAAAGTTTATTTTGAAAAACTAACCTACAAAATACAGAGCGTATTTTGTAGGTTAGTTTTTCAAAATAAACTTAAACAAAACGGTAATAATAGAACAGTTCAAGTTTAATTAACACATAAAAGGTCTATGCTACAATGCTGTATGTTGTTAAAGGATCTTAATATCACACAAGTAAATGTGAACCCACTGTAGACTCATTTTTTTTTAAATAATGTGATGTTTTACATTATTAATTTCAGCAACACACATCTGTGAAATTTTCTACCACCACTTCCAAAAAAATGTCGAGCGATTTTGTTCACGATGATGCTTCAGATCCATTTTTTCGCTTTCGATATCCACTATAATGAAAAACCAAAGTCGCTCAGTACATGTTGATGAAAATCTGCCATATTGTAGGTTATTAATGGAAGCTGCTTTCAGCTGTTAACTAATCCTGCACTGTGGCCCGCCTATAAATAGCCAGCTGAGATTAGATAGTTTAAAGTGCTGGCTAATTTAGCTGCCAGCTGCCACACTGAGCGGACTGCTTGACTCCCGCTGCACCGCTGGTATGTGGGGAAGCCATTAAAAATCAACCTCAGCGGCCCTGACCTCCGCCCAGAGCATCGCGGGGGGGGGTTCCAGACTACAGTGTGTCCTCTGGCTGATTTGCAGCTTGAATTGTCAGTCGCTGTTTACGTCCAGACACGAGCACATAAGCTCTCACCGATTTCCCCAAAGCTCCGACCGCTGAGCTCGGTCATCAACACCTTTTCAAAGCTGTCAACTCGACTACATCTTGCCAAAGCAGTAGATGGTGTTGTTCAGTTGTCACCACCCGTAAACGTCACACCCAGATGTCTTTTTCAATTTTTAAACACATTTTGAAGTCATGTTTGCATTTTTGTGCCACAAAACTTCACAATAACGATGTTTTTTCTTTTCCATGAAAACGAACCTTTGCAGCATTAAAATGTCTTTAAATGTAACCCCTACTTCCATGAAGTGTACATCTATGAAGTCCCTCCCTCTTTCTCCACCCAGCCCTCTGCTACTTGCTGCAACTGGAGCACACCAGCTCACCGACTCTGTTTAAACTCTGTGAAATGACTCTGAGCTACACAACAGTATGTGTAATATTGTAGTAATTTAGCAGCAGATGGACAGTTTTCAGCAGCCTTCAGTTTGTACGGAAACTTACAGAAACACATGATTTATTAAAATGTTCTTTGATGCCTGTATGAGTTTGTACACAGTCTGCAGTAGTTTTATTATGACTGCAGCTGTTAAAACACTGATAAAATAGTCAACTGCAGTAGAAAGAAATACTCTCATACGAGTACAGTACTGACTGCCAGGGCTGAAATATACATACAGATGTTATATTCGCAATCCTCACATTCCTTAAAGACGTTTCAAAAATTGAATCAGTGTGATGTGAATATACAATATACTAGAACCACATATTCTATGCGGTTGATTATTTGGAATCTGAATATATCCAGACTGATCTACATTAAAAATACATGTAGAATAATACTTCAAAATCCGACATATAAAATTAAAATCTCTGCACGGTAACTAAAATGAAAAGTTTCTATTGATCTACATATTGTTGGGCCAACATCTGAACCAACTGAGGCTGGAAATGCAGCCTTCTTGATGCTATCGTTGCATGACGTTTGCAGGATCAGGTTTGACAGAAATCTAAGTGGCATGCATGGCGCGGCGATGGTCGGTGATCGTATCTCTGAGGTCTGGCTCATCTCAGTGAGCCTACAAAGTTGACAGGATTGGATCCTTCCATTTGTTAACATATGAAACCCCAGAAGTTTGAATCCATGTTTTTGAGGCCGTCATTGCTACACTGCAGGTTAAAGGTAGAAATGCTCAGCCGTGGTGTCGACTTCTTATCTGCTCTATAAAGACCATTTACTATAAAGACTATATACTGAACACAGTGAGCAGATATAGCACAAGATGTCTGGAGAATTTAGACCTTCCCACTGTGTCTGCGTTCTGTCAGTAGAAAATTGTTGGCACCACAAATTTAGGGCTGCGTCTGGATTGGATTGATAACTAAATTTACTCCACAGAAAGCACAAATTGGCCTTTAAGCTTGTTACATATGAACCTTAGAAGTTTTAATCCGTGTTTTTGAGACTGTCATAATTTCTCCAGAGTTTCAAAGTAGAAATGCTCACTGCTGATTTTTCCCGTGATGTTTCTTTAAGCACAAAAAACCCATATGGACATGTTACCTTAAAAACTTGATTTCACTTAGAGAGAGGATATCTATGTCTATGTGCTTCGATGTACAATTAAGTTTTTTTTCTGAAAATGACACATGCATCCTGCCATTTTGCAGTAGGAAAACACACAGTTTGCACATCTTTCCTGTTTTTGCAGCAAGTCCAGACCTTTGACATGTGTTTTTTGACAGGCTGAGCCACGCCCACTTGTACATGCCTGTAAAGAAACGAGCAGCTGCGTCACAGCACCTACAAGTCAGAGTTGAGGGTAAACACACCCTGAACACAGCAGCAGCAGCAGCAGCAGCCTCACGGAGCCGTTACCGTAAACACACCACCACCACCAACTACAGTCACCGTTAGACCGTTTATTTTACCGGGAACATGCACTCCGACAACGAAGACGTCGCAATGAAGGAGTCCAAAAGACGGGAGCGTCAAGCAGGTGACGGTTGTTTTACTATTTCTGTTAGCTTTAGCCGCTGCAGGGCGTCATGTTGCCGTCCTACGGTTGGTTTAAAATTGTTTTTTTTTAAAAGAGGCCAAAGTGAAGCTATTGCCAAGTCCGATTAGCATCACATAGTTGATAGTTTTATTCTTTGAAAAGTGGGGAAATGTTAACAAAACGTTAGCGTTAGCTCCCGAGCTGGCTAATTAGCGCCCATCCCACAGCTAACGGCAGCTAGCCCCCTCCTCACAAGCTAACATTAGCGAGCTACACGGGGGGCTAACGGTTTGATGTAAACAAGAAAGTTGACCAAACTAATGATTGCAGCACAGCAACACCGGTTCTATCTGCGTCCACTCAGCTTTTTTGGATTTGGTGTATAAATAGGCGTATTCCGTGGAGATAGCTGAGGAACGTAGCATCCTGAGTGGGTGGGAAACTTTATTTTTACAAGCTGAGATAATAGAAGGTTCCAATTCTGCAGCCCAAATTACAAAGAGCTTGTTTTCTACAGCTTAAGCTACAAAAAGTTCCCATTTATCACGATAGAGGTGTGTTTCTAAAGTCCTGTTTCAGCAGTATTGATTGTGTGAGTTGGGATGTTGTTGCCCAGATCCAGTTACTGAAACTTGTTATAAAAGATTTAAGTGAGTAACTTGGTGCATTGTTTAAAGCATGCCTTCAGTCAATACCCAACTACTGTAAGCTCACTGTTCAATGGCGTTTTGGCTTTGTCTGTAGGTCCAGGCATACGTGGTGCATCTGATATTGAAGGTATGGATCTCAGCCATTGAATGGTTGCATGTTGAGCTTCGCCTCATGTGAACTCTGCAGCCCAGAGCGGATGGCAGGCCTGACCCGCTTTAGCCTAACACATGCCAAAAAGCACGAGTGTGGACAAGTGGATGCAGATGTAACTTTAAACTGACTAACCAATCACATTTACTCCACGTCTGTGTTGACATGAACGCTGCTCTTATGCATGATTGGATGATTGGGTTCGAAGTGTGTTTTTCTTGGTGAGAGAATACTTTGCTTCTGACAGAACTTGCTTTTCAAGCAGATGCGTGCCAATTTATTGAATCTCGTAGGTATTATTGCATTACTAGCTGGGGTGAATGATACATCCTTGATGTGTTCAGACATGATGGTCACATCACAGGGTATGTGATATTAAGCGAGGCAAACTAACTCAAATGCATCATGCTATGACTTTTTAATGCTGCTTGATACAAATAGAAAACTCACAGTCCTCATTTTCTGTGACTAATTTACCAGCAACGTCCGTCTGGTAGAACACAAGCTCTCTGATTTAAGATATCTTGGTTAAAAGCAGGTTTTATTTTAACTTTATTTACAGGAGAGGGAGTTTGTTGCATGCAGACTCCACATGTGCACAGCAACATGAGCAAGAAGCAGGAGTGAAAATCCAAAAAGGAAGATTTGGTTGCACAAAAAGCATTAGTTGTAGGGCTGCACAGTTAATGGATTATTATTCACAATCAAGTTCATGATTAAAGTGTGTTCCGCTAATGAAAAAACTCCACTCTTGCAAAACACTGCATGTAGATATTCACTAGTATTACATTTTCGACATCAGAGCGCCTTATTTCAGTCTTGTCAAACTATTTTTTGGTCACACACTCGTCTGACCTGCTGCGCGGCAGGAACTGAGTGGAGATTAGAGGCTTCTTTGTGCACAGCTAGCATGTGCCATAGCAGGTATACGAGGTGTTTAGGAAACATCAGTAAATTGTACTGTTTATATTGATAAGCAGATGTTCCACATGTGAGATGCTTTGTTGTTTTCCCGAGAAGATGCAAAAAATTGAGGTGAAGAAGTAACTTGTTTAAAGTTTTACTTTAATGCAAAGGTTTGTACATTTGCGGCTCGACATCAAAATAAAAGCAGTTCTCTGTTTACTCAAATACAAATTCATCATTAATGGCAATCCAAATATTGATAAGAATCATGGTGATTATAATTTTGACTATGGTGCAGCCCTAGTGAGGTGTATAGAAATATTTCAGCTGGAGGGCGTTGACCAAAAACAAATGCCCTGTCAGTAGTGCTGTGGGATGGTTGAGCACTACATGAGACAACGGCTGTTTGCCGATTCAAATCAGCACTAAACGCAACATGTCTTCACAGTAAAAGGTTTTTTTTTTAGCTTTTTAATGTTATTTTTTTATTATCTATGCAGATACACTTCCCACAAAATCCCCCCAGTCATTCTGAAATTATTAATTCATTCCAAATCGAGTTATTCAAGTAATCTAATGAGATTTCCTGTATTTTTCATATTGCAGTGTCAGTTTTTTTTCCAGCATTGTGCAGCTCTAATTCCCATGGATGATCGAACCAGTTGGATTTATTTCAGTGCTTGTGTCTGTCTTGTTTCCAACAGCTTTGGAGAATCCTGACACGGACATTGGCTTGTGTGGCTGGGTGCTGGTTGGATTCTCTCTTCTTCTGATGCTGGTTACTCTGCCCCTCTCCATATGGATGTGCATTAAGGTCAGCTGCTGGTCAAATCCAGTATTTGTTTTCCTCTTCACACGCAAAGCTGGCTACTAAAGTAGAAATAATTAAACAAATAAGGCAAACTCTGTTTAGCAGTCAGTGTTTTGGAAATTCTACAGTGTGTGTTCCCCTAGATTCACTCCCCATGTTCCTGCTATTTATTTTAAAACAACCTATAGAAGCTGTTGAACCATCGTTTTGCATTAACTTAGTTTAAAGGCATCCATAGACACACTGCAGTATCTAGTTACGCTTGTAAAATGTCAAATAAGAGAAAGGGAAGACTCGTGCGTGACAGTAGTCTGTTTTTTTTCTCTGTCTACAGATTGTGAAGGAATATGAGCGAGCCATCATCTTTCGCCTGGGGCGCCTTGTGCGAGGAGGAGCCAAAGGACCAGGTCAGAAATCATGTGTTGTCTTTTTGTACACCAGATGTTTCATTTGCTCCTTCTACATCTTTTTAGTTCTTTCACTAAAATCTATTCTGAATGTGTTTTCAACAAGAATATCAAGAGTTTTTTTTAACTTAAATGTCAAGCACTTGTGGTCCCTAAAATGATCCCTTCTGTCCTTTTTCAGATGTCTTAGTCTAGGTTTATAAAGTTAAGTCGTTTTATTTTGCAGCACAGGCCTGTAAAGCCCAACACGCAGTTTGTTTAGGAGTCTGGAATGTACTGTGAATATAGTAGCGTCAGAACAGGACTTGCGCTAATTAACTTGATTGCACCCACTGACATCTGTTCCAAGGAGAAAACTAAACACAACTCTGGTACCAAAATTCTCTCTGAGAACAGATGTTCCACAAGTTCCTGTAGTTTTTTGACAAATATGAATTTATGCTGTCTTTTACCCTGAAGTTGATGGATGAGAGGGTTCTTCTCTCATCTTAGTCTGTAAATATTTTTTGTGTGACAAAGTCATCTTGAGACAGAGAAATCTAAATCAGTGGCGCACAAGCAGAGGAATTTACCATAACAAGATAACTGACATACATTTAGTACAGAACTCAAGAGACATTTGTTTCTTAGGTATATCATTCACCCTCCAAATGCAAACAAATGATCTGTGTCACAGCCAGTCAGTTGTTGTTAGACCACGTGTTCATGGCACGATGTTGTAACACAAAGAATGAGTTATTTCCCCTGAGTCCATCAGCATCAGTCAGTGACTCTGATTGTGGGGTGTGGCACGTCTGCAGTAAACAGCAGTCACATGACCCACCATCTTTGAGGCAGTCAATTCACTTAGACTTTATGACTTGTGCTCCCAGCAATCTAATGGCATCGGTTGCTATGACAACTCAGAGGCTCAAGGAGCAGAACAGAAATATAGTATGCAGAGCATCCTTACGTATTTGAACAGTGGGAGAAATGATTTGTTGTTTTGCCACTGCTCTCCAGTTGACTTTGTTTGAAATGGGTTTGAAATGAAACTGGCTACTCAGCTTTAAATTAGCAGTGTTTGCTCCCACTGCAGATGAACAATCTTAGCCGTTTGCACACACAGCCCTCCCATTTCAGGGGACCGCACTTATTGGATGGGTTAACACAAACACTCAGCGATCGTACTTAACGTGTAGAGGGAAATTAATGTTCCACAGATGTTTTGCCTTCAGCCTGATTTCCAGCACCGAAGCACACAACCAATTGGGCTGACTTGAGGTCACAGATGAGGAAAGTCCAAAACTTTCCGCTCAGTCTGAATACACACTCAGCTAAACACTCTGAAAGCTTGAAGCGGAAATTTTAACCTCATAATTATTGTTTATTTTCAGATCTGTTGTGCTGGAGAACAAAACCAAACACGAGCAAACTGTCCAAATACTGTACTTTGGAGAGAGGGAAGCCAATACAGTTAGATTTCTGAAGGCTCATTCCTCGTGAAGAAAACTTTAACTCGATGGATAGTGAATTTATAAGGTTGATATCGATGGCAATAATTCATATACTTGCTAATATTCTTAGTGTAACTTGAAAAAAATGATGTCAGGATAGCGGCAGGTCCTCAAAAGTCTTAAATGCACATTTACTGATGAAAGCCTGTGGGAAAGTTTTGAATTGTCTGACATTCAGATTGTAATTTGTTAGTCTTAATCCACTCCTCCGACTCAACAGGGCTGCTTATCAGGACTCGTTACGATTAACGCAGCACTGTTGCTTTAACATCCTTGCCCTTGAGGCCAACGTTATCGACAGATATTAAAACTGATATTTAAAATGTCACCTCCAACTCTCACTGGAGAATAAGCAGCCCATGTTGATCATATCCCCCCAAACCATTTTTCCATTCAGACTTGTTTGGACTTGTGGTTAAGCTTTTCGTCTCTCTGCAAAGTGTTATTAGTGTTTGTTGCGTCACAGACTCCATTTTGCTTCCCGATGTAGTCATATGAGGTGGTGCGCTGCTTCCTGACTGCTCCCTCTGGCACAGTAATCTTAATGTCATCCTGCACTGTATGAAACGCCATTATTTTCAAATCTTTTAGTGCGTGCATGACTGAGATTAGCGAGAAGAATGTCTGTGAAGAACTGCCTCTTTCTGCACTGTGAGCTTGGCCTTAAATGCCCCATTGCATTTAGCACATGCATTGGGTCTGCATGGTTTAACTCAGGTGTTGTTATTTTTGGAAATGACTGGACTTGGCAGAATTTTATCGCTGCCTGGAAATGCTAATGAAGCAAACTGCCTTGTATAACGAAGGCCTTTCAGACTTAGGGCTTTGGAGATCATCACATCGCACATGCAGGTTCCAGTTTTTCATTTATGCTCCACTTATTCCACCAGTAGCCAACATCATCATCATACCGCTGCAATTTGTGGCTCTGAGCAATATTTAACTTGAAGCATATTTTTACTTTTGGCGTGCATTTCCATAGCAAGTTTGGTCTTAAATTCCATCTAAAGTGGTATTAACACAGCCTGCAAAATCTTACATTTTAGATTGGATTCAACTTTATTGTCATTGCACAGAGTACAAGCACAAAGACAATGACATTTTGTACTTGTTTATCCCCAGAGACGCCCTGTATATTAGTCTGTGTTTGCACCAAACCTCTAAAATGTTACATAATGTAAACACAAGACTTGTCCAATATGCTGTCTCAAATGCTAACATTTACTACTTTAAACTCTCTGACCAACAGTCCAGCATTATTGTCAGGAAAGCCGAGCCCCTAGCATGGAGCCTAGTGTGAGAAACCTTGGGAGGAATCACAAAAGGGTGGGTGTGGGGAGTCGTGTACTTTTCCACCCATCCTCTTCCTGCCTTGGGACAGAATGACTAAAAGGAAATCGATACTACAGATTAAAAATGAAATATTTTGTTGGCTGAATTCAATGAAAACAAGATATACTAGTGCAAAGGTCAACCAAGTGACAGATACATGCACACAGACGTAGCTGCTGAGATTCTGTGCTATATGTCTGGCAATGCTACTGCACACGTGTCTGTTCGACGTCTGAATGCCTAATTCATCCTTTTCTCAGGGACGTGACTCTTGTTTTGAAAGGCAGTGTATTTATTAGTAAAAGAGAGGTAAAAAAAAATACAGACTCCCGTGAGGTATAATTTGCATACATCTCGTAAGTCACTGTCTCTTTATCTTTGATTTCTTGTTTTACCAGATCTGAAAAGCTGGCACTGTCCTCTAAAAAATCCTGAAATGTGACTCCACAGAGAGCCGGGGGACCTTATTTATGACAGCAGGGGGTTAATAATAGCTCTCTGCTTGCAAACCTCACATTCTTGAGGAGCTGGAGGAGCCAATGCCAAAGTTAAATTCACATTTGGTTTCACATTGTGCTCTGTACCCTTATAGCCTGGCCCTCTCTCCATTTATAACAGCTGGTGGACAATAGAGGCTTTAAGTGTCTCTTTATTAGTTTGAAGCAGGTTCACAATTATGGATTTTTAAAATTACTTTTATTACTTTTAAAGGGCCCTTGTGCTCATGTGATATGCACCCTGTGGTCATCGGGTTGTACGACCAATATACAGTGCCTATAAATAGTGTTCACACAAGTTTTCTTCTCTTTTATTATTGTGTAGCATTGAATCATGGTTCATATAATTTGACTTTTTGACAAGAATTTGCACATTTTTATCCCATTCTACTGTATAATATTGTTTCAGCTCTGTCAGGTTGCATAGAGATTATACATGAACAGCCCTTTTTAAGTCAAGTCACACATTTTCTCTTGTATTGAGGTCTGGACTCGACTTGGCCTCTCAAACATTCACCTTGTTGTCTTAAAACCATTTCTTTATGGCTTTGTGCTGTATGCTTTAGCTCAATGTCTTGCTCGAAAACAAATCTTCTTCAGGACCTGCTGCTGAGAAAAATTCCCAAACAATGATGCTGCCACCACTGTGCCTCGTAGTGGAGATGGTGTGTTGGTGATGGTGTGCATTATTTTTGTCTACATTAAGTCTGATGGCCAAAAAGCTCATTTATGGTCTCATCATTGCCCAAGAACCTTCTTCCACAGACTCCCACATGCTTTCTAGAAACCCAAGTTGAGATTAAATATGAGCTACAACAGTGGCTTTCTTTTTGCCACTCTCTCGCTGCTGAAGTTTGTAACTCCTCCAGAGGAGTCGTAGGTGTATCGGTGGCCTCTCCTGCTCGATCACTCCGTTTTTAAAGACCGCAGAGTTACACATGTCCTTCTATTTCTTGATGACAGATTTAGCAGCACTCCAAGGG
Organism: Stegastes partitus; assembly: GCF_000690725.1. NCBI lineage: Eukaryota > Metazoa > Chordata > Actinopteri > Pomacentridae > Stegastes > Stegastes partitus. The sequence goes on from NW_007578285.1 coordinate 248,835, forward strand.
ATATTTAATGACATGGAAATGTTCTTGTATTCATCCCCCGACTTATGCTTCTCAGTAACCTTTTAATGAAAATGATTGGTGTTTTTTCGCTTCATGGTGTAGTTCCATCCAGGAGAACTGATCCACCAGTGACTGGAGCATCTTGATACAGACGTCCTTATACGACAATCACTTTAGACACATCCACTGCACTCAATTGATCTCAGTCACACTAATTATGTGACTTTCTAGCACAAATCGACTGCAGGACTATTGAATTAGGTGAATCACTCTAAAATGGGTGAATACTGATGGAACAACTTATTTTACATGTTATATGTTTAATTAAATTGCATTACATTTTGGAAATTCATTTTCAGTTTGACAAGAATGAGTCTTTTGACCATGATTCAACACTTTAAAGCCACAAAAGGGCAAAACTTGTAAAGGGGAAAATGAATCATTTTTACTGTAGTTAAATATAAAATGAAAGGCTTGTTTTGTTCCTGTGTACAGTTTCCTGTGAACAGACATGCTTATTGATGAACATGCTAATCGGTGGAATTTTCCTTTGCGTCACAAGACAGTTTTCAGACTGTTTGATAGCAACTGAGGCCGTTTTACTTGTCTGACAAGCATGAAGAAATTGTGCTGGAAACGTCAGGGTGGAAATGGTATGGGAAGACTGCTGTTATCTTTATTTCCCCTGCTGAACAGATGGTTGTGATCTCACCGTTTAAATGCACAATATCCTGACAGGAAATGCAGCCAACTACTCTCTATCTGGTGTGGCCTTAATGTTTGCTAAATGATTGCACACCTAGCACATGTCTGTTTCACTCAGGCACATGCCTCGTATTGTTTGATGCTCTAATTCAATCATAGCGACTTGAAACGGGCTAATGAAAGCTGCAAATATCCACAGCTTTGCCTCGCTGTCAGCACAGCTGCAGTCTTATAAAGAGAGTTTGACTTGGCCTGCTGCCAGAATTTCATTCATCCTGGTGTTTTCAAACATTTGTGAAGAAGCCTCCTCATTATTGTGTTTACCGTGGCTTTAGTCTTTGTTGAAACTATTTGCATTCTTGTGATTCCACAGGGTTGTTCTTCATCTTGCCGTGCACTGACAGCTTTATTAATGTGGACATGCGCACCATTACCTTCGACATCCCGCCGCAGGAGGTAAGACACGCACACTTCCAGTTACATTAAACAGATTCTTTAGCAGTTAAACAGAAAATTAAATGACATTAAAGCAATCGTGCAGATTATATATTTAGCCCCATTGTAACACTGTTTTTATCAAGTAAAACGGTACAAATGTAATCTGTCTGCTTCCAGGTTCTGACCAAAGACTCCGTGACAGTGAGCGTTGACGGCGTGGTGTACTACCGGGTCCAGAATGCTACTCTGGCTGTGGCTAACATCACCAATGCAGACGCTGCTACCCGCCTGCTGGCCGGGACCACCCTGAGGAACGTCCTGGGTACCAAGAACCTGGCAGAGATCCTGTCTGACCGTGAAGAAATCGCACACAGCATGCAGGTAGAGTCCTTTAACTGCATTGTTACTGGCATCAGGATTTTAAAAAAACATGCTAATACTAGTAAAATGCACAATATGTGTCAGTGGTAGTTTGGTATTTTGAATTGTAGCTGTGTCACCCCTGTTTCCACATCCGGTCTTTATGTAGGGCTACACAATTAATCAGATATTCATCTCAAACATGATTTGTCCTTCCTGAACATGATGGATTGTTGATGTAGAAAACTCCACTACACACCACCATCCTTCCTAATCTAACAGCAGGCCACCGGGGGGCGATCGGGATATTTTAGCGTCACGTTTAGGGAAACCACAGCTGCAGCAGCCTGTGCAGACATTTTCTGGATGTTAAAGAATAGAATAGTTAGAATAGTAATATACAGCAGAGAGCAGATAGACAAAAGAAAAATCAAATGTCTGGAGTCGAAGGAGCAAAGCTGCTTCCTGGAAACGGGCCAAGTGATGTCAAGCAAAAGCAAATCATATGCAAAGAGTGCACGGCTTGTTCAACCTCCTAAAAAAAAAAAAACCTCCACAAACTACAGAGCAGTGAATGCATCAAGGCCAGAATGCAAGAAGAATAACAACGCAAGTGTTTCCTCAATGAGTCTCTGCGCTTATCTGGTGTTAACTCATGATCTATAATAGTTCTGGTACATTTGTATTCGTAGTTTCTCCTTCTAGGAAATTGACTGTAAATCGGGACTAGTTCAAGAAAGTGTTTTCCAACATGGAAGAGAAATCAGTTTGTCAGTCTGTTGATAAGTGAAAGAGCCATACATTTTGTCCATAAAATCAGTGAAAAAATATAATAAATAACCATGATCTCACTGTTAAATACAGTAATTATTTTTTCATTTTAGCCTTCCTTTATGTTGCTTATTCCTTTGGTATATGGTGCAAGTATTCTCTCATCTCTCTGCAGCCCTTTGTCATCTTTTAGTGCTCAGCCATCACATACGAGACTCCACTGACAGCCTGACTCGCATGGAAAACTCAATGAGGAATTACCGTGCCATCTTGCTTAAAGCCATATTTGCCAGCTGCGTAATGCATCTGTCATCTGAACTGTGTGTCAGTGTTAAACTAACAAACTGCACTTAAATGCGTATTGGCTGTGAATTTAAAAAAAAAAACTTTAGCTAATCCTGTGTTTCCGTGTAGAGCGCAGCTCTCGGCTTGAGTTCAATTATTTATTTATTCATTAAACTTTTACTTACAGTTTATGCTGAGCTGTAAACGATTAAATATTTACTTCTGGGGATGCATGACGATATAAGCGTGTCGTCTGTATGAAGCTTTTAAAATGAAATATCAACACTCGCCCAAAATAAATATTCACCAAAGAGACGGCGCTGACTAATCGCCAACACTGTGTCCGTGGTGCAAGTGTGGGCAGAGATTATGTTTATTTAGTTGTGTTGCAGCTTGTGAAGTAGGTCAAACTTGTCCAGGTTGTTTCCTAGTTTTATGTGTAAAGTTGAAGTATTTTTGCTGTTTTGCCTCCTGAATGTTGAAGAACTTTACATTTAATGTCTGCAAGTGACTCATCACAGTAATATTTCATTCCACCACATTAAAGATTTACTGTTCTGTGCAATTATGTGCATGAATAAGTGCATATATTGACCAGAATGAGTAGATAAAATGCAGCATATCAGACACTGACAAGAATCCACTATTGTGTGTCCCTGTTCAGGCAGTTTGTCGTGAACAGGATGTCGTTTATTCGTGTATATAAAACTTGACAGCCCACTGACAATCAAGTTAGCATTGGTCTTGACATAATAAATTTGTTTTGAAGCTTTCGATGAAGACCAGGCCTTCATTTTAATGCTTTTTTGGTAATTATTTTCGTGTTTTTGCCTTTTAAAGATTAGACTTTATTAGGACTAAACATTGCAGACAGAACCTGCCGGCTTTCATTAATATAAAAGTGAAATAAAAACCACTTGTTTTCTGATCCCACATTGACTGTACATATTTTAGTATCATGTGTTATGCTTTACATTAACCTGCAGTTATCTCTTTCTGATGTACATTTCTTACTTTTACGCCGTCTGTCTTTTACGTTTAATCTTTTTAATATATGAGAGAAATGCAGCCTGGTTTGGCTCCATCTGCTGGACAGATTGAAAACTGCAAGGTTGTGTTTTCTTCAAAAACGGGGAGCTTTGGGTTGGTCTTGGTTTTTGAGAAATTAATTCATTGGAGTTTTCTTTTCATTCATTCTTATATTAACATAAAATCAATTGGAATGAAAATCTAACCTAAAAAATACAAGTCTGCTTTTTTACATTGCTGTGTTTGTTTCTGTCAAATCTAAAGTAATGTAAATTTTTGCTCAATCTTTGAATTTTCTCTCCCTTCAGTCCAGTCTAGATGATGCCACAGATGACTGGGGAATCAAGGTGGAGCGGGTGGAGATCAAAGATGTGAAGCTGCCCCTTCAGCTCCAGAGAGCCATGGCGGCCGAGGCTGAAGCCAGCCGCGAGGCCAGAGCCAAGGTGAGCTGGTTCTGCTTCCCCGTTACTGAGTTTAAATACAGAGCTCATACAGGGTTTAACGTCAGGACTGTTAGCGATGACTAAAACCAGAAATAAACAGGAAAAGCTTCGAGGAATCCAAGAGTGCGGGTTTCCTCTCATCGGAGCAGTAAATAAATTATGCTACCTAAAGTTCCTGTATTTGAAAAAATATGTTTCTAATGTAAATGATAAACTCAGAGGTGTAAAGTAAAAGCAGTAAAACTTGCCAAATTCTCAGCTGTCGGCTGCAAGAATGAACACAACAGTCTTCATGTCTTTATGCACTCCCAGCATCTGAGGAACTGAAGAGACAGTGGATGACTTTTATTTTTGATTTCCACAACAAGAGGAAATCCTGTGTGTTAACTAGTTGTGCAGCTAATGTGGCTAACATTAGCAATAACTTTGATCAGATGCCCACAGGTCAGAAAAATCTGCATTACGGGGGTTATGTAATTTGTAAGCTAACATATTAGTCTCATCCTACGAAACCATATTAGATCTTAGAGTGTCTTTAGCGTGGAAAAAGATGTCATCAAAGATTAAAAATCGATTGTAAAAGTTCTGGAAAGTTCTCCAAAATTGTAACTCTACAGATGCTTCTTCCACTGAGCTGTGAGATCATTCATTCATTCATTCATTCACCACTCCTTCCTCCTGTTTCCGTCTCCAGGTGATAGCAGCAGAGGGTGAGATGAAAGCATCGCGGGCGCTGAAGGAGGCCTCCCTGGTGATCGCCGAGTCCCCCTCGGCCCTGCAGCTGCGTTACCTCCAGACCCTCAACACCATCGCGGCGGAGAAGAACTCCACCATCATCTTCCCACTGCCGCTGGAGATGATGCAGGGGTTCATCAAACACTAAATCTCAAAACACTTCGCTCACACTCACACCATTGAACACATACACAAGTATTTTAGGCCCAGTGTTAGATTTTAACCAGCAGCGCTAAACTGACGCACAGGAAGTTGGTGCATTTCGCCCATGATGCACCAAACTGTCCTTTAAGAATGACTAGAAATCAACTACAGCTGTTTTTGTTTGTTTTGTTTATGTCATCACCATAACATTGTTACATTTGAACACAACAAGCTGCTAGCTCACATGAACATGTTTTCAAACAAACTGACCATTTTCTAGTTCCTGGGTTACTTCTTTTAAAACGGCCGTTTTACTGCAAACATTCTTTTAATTTAAGCTGTGTGCTTATTATTCTTTTAGCTGAGCATCAGTTAAAACGTTTGCTTTGTTAGAATCTGATCTAAGCGCTCCTCATCCCAGTGTGGACTCGGTGTGCTTCGTCAGCTGAACGACCGCTGAGGTGGCTCAGCTAGAACCAACGATGGCAGGCAACCAGAAAAACAAGCAGCAGTCAGCGTGGTGTGTCTCCAGTCACTGACCACTGACTGAGTTTAGGGTGTCTAGATCAATATTTCTAGCTAATACACACTTCAACTACATTAAAGTTACATTAAAACCAATCCAAAATATGTGCTTGACGACTGAATAGCTCTTAAAAAGAAATGCATTTTGGCTTTAAAGCTGTTACTTAATGTTACGTAGGTGGTCAGGACCCTCAGTAGGAGTCTGTGTAAAGCATAGTGTGGGGAGGGTCCAGTGTGTTGTGGCTCTACAAGTATCAAAAAACCTGTTTACTACTTTATTTACCAGAGGTAGTGGTCACTCTGACTACAGGTAGTTCTTTGTTAGCAAGCAGAGAGCATTGTGGGAGTTTTGTTAGCAATGGGCACCATGACAGAAACCTGTGTCTCTCTCTTTTTTCTTTTTTTTTGCACTTTTTTGTGAATTTGTGCTTTCCCTTTCTGATACCTGCATATCAGTGGATGCAACGGATCTGGCTTTGATTGGCGAAGCCTAAAACAATGCTGTGACTGCCGATCCTGACGCCTTCCTTACAATTTCATAGTAATGTCGCTGATTTCAACACAGTCTGAAGTTGTTTGCCAGCTTTTGCTCACACTGTGTTGTTTTTAGTCTGTATTGTGGTTAAAATCTTTGCATTTCTCAAATATTATAGTTGACGTTTTGTTTGAAAAGTTACTCACTGATGCTAGCAGACCTGGCTATGATTGTGATTGGTCGACTGTTGCTAAATTCTTTCGCGTTAACCCGCTCACAGCAGGCTGAGAAACTCTGTGTTCACTGAGTTGATAACCACCTTCACTAAACTGCTCGTCCTGACTGTGGTTGTTGGGTTTACTGAAGCTATTGACGATAATATACCCTGGATATATTACACTTGCTTCGTATTAGCGGCCTCTGGTGGTTTAGCTGTTAGCTTGACGTTTTATTTTTTATCTGTGTTTAAGCTACAAAAAGGCTCCGTGACTGTCAAAGTACCACAAAACCTCAAAACCTCTCATCTGTTCCACAAACATTTTAAAGCAAAGTGCCTGCTGGATATGTGGCCTATGAACACACACACACACACACACACACACACACACCTCTATCCTTACATGTATATCTCTACACTCTCCTGACACCGTAGCACTACTGCAACCACTGCCAGCATCTTTGTGCTGCGCCTATTTTGTATCTTAAAGTGTTTTTTTTTCATGATATCAATATTCTGACTGTAAAGACTTGATTACCAAACCCTAAAATGCCTGATTGTGTTTTTAAATGTGCCAATTTCACTTTTTTTTTAGCGTGTAAGTCATTCAAATCTCTGCACTAATCTGAACATTGAAGCCTTGAAAGTTGAAACTTGTGCGGTATGAGTCGTACTGCACGCAATTAGTCTGATTTATAGGGACAATGAAAGAATTGTGAACCGACATGCTGGTGCAAAGTTGTTCGTTTTGACTTTTTACAACACTGAATGTTGTAAATACACTAAATGTGGTGCGTTGATGTTTAATGTGATGATTAAATTTGGTTTATCGTGTACTAACCAGCAAGAGGGGTAGGCAGCAGTGTCAGGAAGTAAGAGATATGCAAATATCAGACGTAAATGTTCCTCCTTATCACACACTAGCTTTTCTCCAGTTGTAATTACTTAGATTACAAGCTGTTTCCAATAGTAGACTGTCATTAACTACATGTTTTCTGTTAACAACAAGGTGGACAAAATATAAGAAACACACTGAGTGAACTCCAACATGAAGAAAAGTCGACATTTTCAGCCGGTTTACTGGCCTTGAGTCGTTCCTTTTATTTTGTCCGCCCCCTCTCTGACTTCATTCCTGCTCAGGAGAAGCAGAAACTGCAACTCTTTCAACCAAAAGCCTTAACTTTCTACCATGTGTTCATTTCACAGTCTCATTCTATGCATTCTGAACGAGCTGCTGTGTTTTACTACGTCCGTACGCTCTCTGTGGGTGTAACACAAGCCAAATCTTTGTACTCGTCTGTCTTGAAGCCGCTCTAGTCGTGTAGTTTTCGCCTCCTTGTTACATTTAAAGTCCATGTTTATCGCAGCGTTTAGCCTTCGTCTGACCACGCAGTGTTTTTTATATATCTCGTAGTGTGAACTTTCGTTTTGCGGTGGCGGGATGGACGGTTCGGGTCTGTCACATTTACCTGAACCGGGTGTGATGCACCTTCTTGTTATGAAACGTTACGGCTGTTACATTATACTTCAGTAAGTCCTGTATTTTTTGCTGTTGCTGCCGAGTAGAGCGCGTCACGTTGCTGCAGAATCCTCGCTGAGTTTGTTCAAACCCGTCGGTTTAAAGGACTTCGCCGAGTGTTTGTGGTTGTTTTTGTCCCAAACCCGGGAAGAGTCGGGGTTAGGAGAGATTTTTTATTTGGGATAGAAGCTTGTGGGATTTATTTTTGCAGCTAACAATATTGTTTTGTACATTTTACTAATGACTTGATATGATTTTATCTTGATATGATACAAGTATATATATATAAAACTTCAAATAAAGATGTTATCCACGAAGCAGGCTCGTCTTTGCGTTTCATTTCTCTCAGGTCGGGGTGTGAAGTAACTCGAAGCAGAGACAGAAAACGGTTCACATGTTTTATTGGTTTAATTGAAATGGTAACAAGGTTTGAGGGAAACCTCAGAGAGTGTCACAGAAGATGGTTTTTAAAAGCAGCTAAGCATCGGTTTCCCGTTCTAAAAGTTGCAGCAGAACACAAGCTTCCTGGGTACGAATCTGTGGCTTTTCTTACAAAATAAATACAAGTGACATTTAAAAAGAAAGGTACAAACAATATATCTATAAAGACATCCTGGAACCGGAGCAGTACCTTTTTATTTAAAAAAAACAAAACAAAACAACGCAGGCTTACTGTAAACTAGAGGAACTGATATTAAGGCGTCGGTTGTATTGCTTTTTATAAGCTGTGTTTTGGTGGCAGTGAGTTTTCTAATATTGCGGCTCACTAAACTTTAAACTGTTTGTGTCACTAGTTTTATTGTCAAAATACAAAATAAGAATCAGACTATATTTAGTGCAAAACCCTGCAGAGAGTCTGTTTATCCGTTAAAGCCCTGTTTCTACCGGCTGTTGGTTTCATTACAGGTGTGAAGGCACCGCTGTAGAACATGAGACAAATAAAAAACTTTATCTAAGGGTGTGCTGGCAGCGAGGAAAGTCTTAACAGGTGGAGCTCAGTGCTTGTAGCGGAGGGGCAGGGGTCGAAGGTGAAGGCAGCTAAGGAGGGGTTCGCTGGGTTTCACACCGAAAGCGCGGCCATGGCTCGCTCCAGCGGGTCGGTGGTCCAGTAGTCGTGGTCCCAGCCCAGGAACCAGCCGGTGAACGTGGGCGGCTCGAAGCCCTGCTTGATTCTGACGATGGGCGTCCTGCGGTCCCGGTTGGCCGGATCCGTCTCGATGTAACGCGACGCTGAGGAGGAAAGGTCTGAGTTAGAGCCAGAGGAAATGCTAGAATGACAAATTTAATCTTAAATCATCCTGGACC